>NC_044498.1:47176035-47196035 GCF_902362185.1 Chanos chanos | reverse complement strand
ACAGTGTCAGTGAAGTTACAGGGTCAGTGTTGTTACAGGGTCAGTGAAGTTATAGGGTCAGTGTTGTTACAGGGTCAGTGTTGTTACAGGGTCAGTGAAGTTACAGTGTCAGTGTTGTTACAGGGTCAGTGTTGTTACAGGGTCAGTGAAGTTACAGTGTCAGTGTTGTTACAGGGTCAGTGAAGTTATAGGGTCAGTGTTGTTACAGGGTCAGTTGAAACATTAATTTCCACTAAACTTCAATCAGGAACACAACCACAGTTACTTTAATGTAGGCTACACACAAATTAATCTTAATGTTAATTAAAGACCAGGGCTGGTAAACGTGTCCTATAAACTGTGCGTTGAAATTTGACTTAGCACTTAGCATCAACACAAAAGTCACACCACACAAATGACTTTTAATTAGTTCATTTCATTAGTTTATTTTGTTACCAAACACGTAATTATAATTGTTCATTTCTCTCCTTCATGGATCAATTTCTCACCCTCACACTAATAAGGTTTCTTATACGCTACTTGTGGTCAGTCGGCACAAAGATACCAGTCGACACATTTGTTTGCTTTGTGGCCCCTTTCAAAAAAGTTTGCAAGACCAAGCATTTCGAATGAACTTGTAGCCGCCTATTTAATCTATGTCAGAATGTCCACAGCATTCGATAGCGTTGCTGGCAGGGTGGCCAGAGTGAATTTTGACACTCTTGCTGTTTCCAGTGTGAGCGTAGGGACAGTGTTGTGACAGTGTCAGTGGTGTAACAGTGTCAGTGTTGTAAAAGTGTCAGTGGTGTAACAGCGTCAGTGGTGTTACAGAGACACTGTGACAGTGTCAGTGGTGTAACAGTGTCAGTGGTGTAACAGTGTCAGTGGTGTTACAGAGACACTGTGACAGTGTCAGTGGTGTAACAGTGTCTGTGGAGTTACAGAGTCACTGTGACAGTGTCAGTGGTGTAACAGAGTCAGTGGTGTTACAGAGTCACTGTGACAGTGTCAATGGTGTAACAGTGTCTGTGGAGTTACAGAGTCACTGTGACAGTGTCAGTGGTGTAACAGAGTCAGTGGTGTTACAGAGTCACTGTGACAGTGTCAGTGGTGTAACAGAGTCAGTGGTGTTACAGAGTCACTGTGACAGTGTCAGTGGTGTAACAGTGTCAGTGGTGTAACAGAGTCAGTGGTGTTACAGAGACACTGTGACTGTGTCAGTGGTGTAACAGTGTCAGTGGTGTTACAGAGACACTGTGACAGTGTCAATGGTGTAACAGTGTCAGTGGAGTTACAGAGTCACTGTGACAGTGTCAATGGTGTAACAGTGTCTGTGGAGTTACAGAGTCACTGTGACAGTGTCAGTGGTGTAACAGTGTCAGTGGAGTTACAGAGTCACTTTGACAGTGTCAATGGTGTAACAGTGTCAGTGGTGTTACAGAGACACTGTGACAGAGTCAGTGGTGTAACAGTGTCAGTGGAGTTACAGAGTCACAGTGACAGTGTCAATGGTGTAACAGTGTCAGTGGTGTTACAGAGACACTGTGACAGTGTCAGTGGTGTAACAGTGTCAGTGGTGTTATGTTATACTATTGCCGTTATACTTAAATCAGAGTGAGTAATGGGAAGTCAGCATAGCAGCCATAAGAAGCTAGACCACATAACCTCATATTTTCCACCAAGGTGACACACAAACTGAATAAAAAAGATAAGACAAGTAAGTAAAGCTGTTTAATGAGTAGCTGTAATGTCCAATAACAATCAGTCATGTGAGGTAATGATCTAAAGTTGTATTAAACCAAGATCTGCACGTACAAAAGGGGCCAGCTAAAAAACTAAATCAAAAATACTTCAAAAATACTTTTTCATCTCAACAAACCCCACAGATTCATAGATCATTGGCCAACACATGAATTCTAATATTCATTCTCATACAAAGCATCTGATTCCTCCATCCACATACAGATTTGCAGAGATTGACTTGGCTGTCTTGTGTTCTTCATTAATGCCCACCAGGCTAATGAAATCAATGAGGCCAGGCTTAGTGGTCATGCTCTAGCTGTTAGGAGTATCTCCCAGCTCTCTATCATTGTATGTGTGTGTGTGTGTGTTTGTGTGTGTGTCTGTGCCAATTTGGAGGCATTTTTAATCAAATAGCCACAAGGCCACGACCCATGACCTCTAGACAGCTCCCATCTCGTCACATGACCCGAAAGATGTCTAATGTCAGGTGACCTCACAGTAAAAAAAGGCGAGGTAAGGCAATGGTGAACTCACAGGTTGACTGGGTGGACCTCTGCATGAAAAATAATATTTCTTTTCTTAGTCTGTCCCCCAGAGAGAGAGAGAAAGAGAGAGAGATTACACCATAACGGCTGCTGATAGCGACACTTCTCCTTTCAAAAGAGTGATGCAGAATGTTTCACTTCCTGATCATCAAGTGACATGAAATTAGCAGGATGTGAAAGAGGAAAATGTAAGCCACACATTTGCAAGTGGCAAACATGAATAGATATTTCTGCACACACACACACACACACACACACACACACACACACACACACACACACAATAGCACAGTGAATTGTTTTAATAAAAAGAGCAGAGTATCAGGTGTTGGGGAGTGCTGAAGTTGAATGATCGGAGCTGAAGCGTCTATGCTGATGTACAGTGGAACGCCAGGCTATGCAATCAAAGATAATTGCTTTTAAAGGGCAAATGCTTTTGGTGCCAATTCTACAATTCTAGTCTTGCTGAAATGAATACTCTAATAAAAGTGTGAATCCATGTGAAATGGTTAGGCAAAATGCAACCTAAACAATCAGAGAGAGAGAGAGAGAAAGAGAGAGAGACAGAGAGAGAGAAAGAGAGAGAGACAGAGAGAGACAGAGAGAGAGAGAAAGAGACAGGGAGCGCTTGGTCTTACACAAATAAATATACAGAAGTAACGAAAGGAAATAACACATATAGACACATACGTGCATACACACATTCATGCATGCATACACACACAGACCATACACTCACTCACACACACACACACACACACACACACACACACACACACACACATTCTCCTTGGACTCTGGACATGTCAGATGATATGCTATAATGTATGTGAAGGGTCATTAGAAGCCACACAGCTGACCCAACTCTTGGGACACGTATGGACGCACACTTTCCTCTACTCTCACACATATGATGTCAGTTTCAGAGGTATAAATAAGTGCATCGTGTCTGAGACGCATGACGGTTTTGGATGTTCTTCAGGAAGAGTCACAAGCCTTTGGCAGGAAGTGACTAAAGCAGAAACAGGAAGGACACTCACCGCGGGCACTAGTAGCTTGTTGACCTCCTCCACGGCCCGTTTGAGTTTGATCTCAGCCCGGTTCTGAGCGTCCTCCACTGTGATCAGCACGTGTAAGTCTTCGTTCAGGTGCTCCCAGTTGGGTTTGCCCCGGTTCTGCTCCTCCTAGAAACGCAAAAGGGAAAGTCTTTAGTGAGGGCGCCTGCCAGTTGTAGCACAGGGTTTCAAACATCTACAGAACACAAAGTCCTCACACACCCAAGACCCCAAACTACTTAAGCAATAAAACATCAATTCTAAAAAGGAGAGGACACAAAATATATGAGCACAAAACTTATGAAAAGAGCCAAGGGCTTTGATCTGCGACTGGAGACTGTGTCGGAAGAAAGGATGCTTTGTGTGAAACATTAAGGTGAGATGTTACTCTACAAAGCAGCTCACACAGACTCAAGACAGACAGGGGCTAAGACTCTCTCCTAAACAACTGAAAAGAAGCATCAAAGCGTTCTGTTAAAGACAGACTTGTCCCCAAAGCTGTCAACACTGTGAAGGTCAGCCTACCATGAACACCATGTGCTTTCTGTCTAACTGCAGTTTGGAGGATAAGTTCAACGCTATTTTCAATAATAACACAATGCAATCCCTATCTCACGGGTACAAAAAGTGACAGAACACATAAAGGGTGAGAAAGCCCCCCCCCCCCCCGCCCCGCTCCAATTAGTTTGACGCTGCTTTTGTTTCCTTTACCATTTTTTATTTTTATGATTTGCAAGTGAAGAAAAAAAGATCCAAATAAATAATAATATTAAAAAACAAATCTGATTTATGCAATAATCAGAGATGCAAACAGTGCTCATTTTTCTCAGCACAAGCTTGCAAATGGGAATTTGATGGCAATCAGCAACCAGCGTCTGTGTTCGTCCATTATGCCTGCTGATTTTCATTAGTCCTCCATTGTTGGCCTCTTTTTTTTGTTGTTGTTGTTTTTTTTTTCCTTTCTTTTTTCCGCTGATACACGGCGAGGGGAAAAAAAAAAAAAAAAGAACACGACAACGCCGGTATCGTTGGAGAAACTCGATATGATTTATCACGGAAAAAGTCGGGAATTATTAGGTCACTTTCTTTCTGCCCTACGTTCACAACTCTGTTTTTTTTTTTTTTTGCCTGATTTACTCGGCTTTCCTTGGTTGTGACAGGCGCTAAAAATTGATCCTCGGAGTCTGGCTGTCACGGCCCGGCATGCCACCCACGGCTGGGCCGTCAATAACGGAGAAAAAGCCCGGGCGAAACGACTGGAGGGGGGGCCAAGGGTGGACGTGCCGGCGCCGAGGGGGTGGGTGGATGGTGGGGATTTGGGGAGGTAGAGAGAGAGAGAGATGAGGGTGTGATGTGGCTCTGACGAGGTTTTGGCCCAGTCAGGTCCTCTAACCGCCCGCATCCTTAAGGCGGCACTTAGGGCCGACACGCGTTGCCGTGTCCGTAGTCAAGGTGATGTTCCCTGTGTGCGCCGCGAAAAGGCACCGTCCCACTGTGATGCCTGCCGTGGAGCCTCTGTTTATATTCCTTCTTATATTCTTTCTCTCGTTTTTCTCCCTGTTTATCTCATTCTCTCCTCACCTCCACTCCCTCTCTCTTTCCCTCTCTCTCTCTGTCTCACTCTCTCTCTTTCTCTCTCTTTTGGCAGGCCAAACGGTAAAGCAGTAGCATAATCAATGTCCATAAATCCACGGGCAAGCTCTTTTGTAATCCTAGCAGAGGCAATAAGGCTGCTCCTGAAGGGGAGTCAGCCCTACTCTAGAGGTCGGTGGGAACTCATATCAGAGCCAGGCCAAAATGAGAAGGAGACGACTAATTGGTGAGGCTGCATACAGACGAGCAAGGCCAGGAAAAGGTGAAGAGTGAGAGGAGGAGGAGGAGGAGGAGGAGGAGGCGAAAGTGTCTGAGACTTCTTCAGAATAAGGTGTCGCAGGAAGGAAGTAAGATTGAAACATCACGGCGAGCGAATTGTTTTCAGGAATGTCTTTTCTGGTTAAGAGTTGTATTATCTTAATGCCCTTAACCTTAAGGAAATCTTTGATTAAGCTTAACAGGCACCCCTCTGTGTAGGCCATTATCTAAAAGATTGACACCACCAAGCGTTCTCTCTCTCTCTCTCTCTCTCTCTCTCTCTCTCTCACTCTCTCTCTCTCACTCTCTCTCTCTCTCTCTCTCTCTCTCAGGGGAGGATTTCAGGTTGAGGAGATTTGGGCAGAAGAATTAGAGTAGGTTGTGCTCTGAAATCCAGACGACTCCGTGATTGTGTGTAAAAGTCCCGTCACATCAAAGCTCCTTGTTAGAGGATTTAGAGAACACACATGCACACACGCAGACACACACACACACACACACACACACAAACACGCTCCTGCGCACGCATAGAAATCCTGGGCTATGTCATTTTTTGGGGGGTAGAAGTTACAAAATTCCAGTGCAGCAGCTCCATCTGAAATAAAGATAAGAGCTGTACACAACCACGGAGAACATACACACAAATACTTCTTCCTTTTTTTTTTTAGACCTTTTTGGTATATGACCAATGAAATACACAAATTACACGGCAGTGCTAAATTATGAATTCATGTTATTTATATTATTGATTACACTCTCATTCTTCTTGGGCTCAAAAGAAAGAAAGAAAGAAAGAAAAAGAAAGATAGAAAGAAATACGCTTGGTCCCAAGCACCCTTACTGAGGTATCTCACGGTCTATGAGTGTCTGTACGGGGTCAGTGATTAAACTCAGTTTAAAATTCAGCTTTATAAATCTACTGGTAATTTAAGTCATCGAACAATGAGCCCATGGCTAACTCGCTGTTTACAAAGTCGCTGTGTGCCTCAAATACTAATTTGAAAACCCTTGGCGATATCAACAGAAACAACCGTCTGAAATATGTATGCACACTACTACACTGGAAATGGGAATACAGACGGCACTCCATAGAAGCAAACCTTTGTGATTCGTACAGGCAAATAATGCACACAGGTCACACACACAAACACACACACACACACACACACACACACTCTTAGATGGGTATATAAGGCTGTAGTGTGAAGTGACAGAGACGGGGTCAATAACGGTAATTGCCAGCACAACCTCTCTCTGGCTGTTCCAGTCAGAACAGTGACATCTCCAAGCACAGCATCAGCACAACCAGAGGCATACCAAAATATAGCCTGAAATTCTCATTCACCAGTTTCTTTCTCTCTCTCTCTCTCTCTTTCACACGCTCT
This sequence comes from Chanos chanos, assembly GCF_902362185.1. NCBI lineage: Eukaryota > Metazoa > Chordata > Actinopteri > Gonorynchiformes > Chanidae > Chanos > Chanos chanos. Next base: position 47,189,477 of record NC_044498.1, on the reverse strand, counting down.
CCGGAGTCTCTTTCTCTCTATCTCTTTCACAGGCTCTCCAGACTCTCTCTGTGTGTAATTCTGTTATCAAGCTCCAGTTTGTGAGTGTGTGAAATATGCATTCGGGTATGGCTGTATGTGCATGCGTATATGTGTGCGTATACGTGTATGAAAGAGAGAGAGAGAGAGAGAAAGAGAGAAAGAGAGAGACAAAATGTGCGTGAATTAATTTGTTTCAATCTACCTATCTGAGGAAGACATTTGCTACATTAACCTATCAGTTTTTTTGCATTAAATCCACCTGTGTGATGACTATGGGCTCCATAAACTGCTGGACAGTTTTATGAAGTTCCTCAGTTCCTTGTCCGTGTCTGTTTTAAGTGTGTGTATTTACATTTCTCTGACAGTATGTGTCCATGCTTTACATGAAACAGAAAACTTGGAAAGAGTTATATAGTTGAGAGGTACTGTATATAGTTGCTAATATCTTCACTGAGATAACAGTCTTGCAGTAAACTTCGCTTGGATAATCCCGTTTCATACAAAGTTCTTTTGGCCTTCAAACTCCGACAAGACAGCTGCGGAAAAACCATATTCCACCTGAGACTCTTGAAACGGAGCAGGATGAAGACAACAAAACTAGAAAAAAAAAAACTCATTATGCAGTCGTGCTGACACCGGTGTCAAACCACGGGGTCAATTTGAGGTCCCAGTCAGTGCTACGCAGCTCAAATCTGCGCTCTGCAGCGAGTGAGGGGAATAAGATGGCAAGCAGAGCCAAAAACTCATTTCAGTTTAAAACTACTACTGATAATAAAGCCTAGGTAACACCTCGAATATTTTCTACGCCAGATATGCCCGAAGCTCCTCCGCGTGTAGCGAACGTATCAAAGGCAGGGAAAAGCTAAATGTACAATGTCAACATTAACAGGCGCTTCAGAGAGCTTCTTCTCCTTCAGTGAAACTGTTTGTGCCTCACTTCCACTCTCACCAGACAAGAAAAAATTGGTAAAAAAAAAAAAAAAAATCTCCTTGCCAGTTTTATTTGGGCTTTTCACTTATACATCAGTAAAGATTTTTGACAATGAGAGAGTATTTGCGCAGTTTGTGGTGCGGCCCAGGAGTCTGTGTGAAATGGTTCTGGGTAGACTTATAGAGTGTTGAGAATGTTAGGCCGGAGGATACGACACTGATCCTGTTGGCACTTGTCATCTCCGCTTAGATCAAAGTCCAGCTCCAGGCAAAGGTGAGATAATGACCCCAGCCTGTTTTCTCCAGCGTCTGGGCTCTGGCGCTGTTTACATCTGCTGTGTTTATCAAAACAACACACCGAAAAATGGTTCAGCGCAGCTTTTTGGGTTAAAAAAAACAAAAAAAAAACGCGCTACATATAATACATACTAGAATAAACTGATGTATAAATACTTTTTTTTTTGGAGACTGTTGTTCATACAGCGCCCTTTGGTATTCATGTATGTTTATATGCACTAACATTTTATGCTTTTCAGACACGTAAAAGGGGTGCAGATATATTATTCTTGCGAGAACAAATTCTATAATCCATTCAAATTATACTGATAATCTATGTAATTATCACAGGAAATGACTTCATCTGTGATAATTAGGGAAGCAACGTTTCAGTGAATGGGGGTTACTGTGTAAAGACCTTGTTCCTTAGAGAGTGAAAATGCTGGTGCTCTCGGCCTACGTGTCTGACTGCTTATGCCTTCCGTATTCCAAAAAAACACACACCATGTGTCAGCTGGCATTTGTTTCACTTAAGCTGTGTGTGTATGTGTGTGTGTGTGTGTGTGTCAGCTGTGAAATATGACAAAGAGAACAAGGACACAAGCCCAAGAGGAGAGTAATGTAATCAGATGTGTGCAGGTAGACTAAGCCTATAAGCAATAACAAAGTACCTGTGCGTGTGTGTGCGTGTGTGTGTCTGTGTGTTTCTGTGTGTTTCTGCATGTGTGTGTGTTTGTGAGAGAGAAAGCGAGAGAGAAAAAGACAGACAGACAGAGAAAGAGACAGAGGCAGAGGCAGCCACACACACACACACACACACACACACACACACATAAACAGAGAGAGAGAGAGAGAGAGAGAGAGAGAGAGAGGGAAACGGAAGGGCACTTCAGGGGGAAGAGAAAGAGGGGCAGATATAGAAGATGGAGAAAGGGAAAAAGAAAGAGAAAATGAAGTTATCAGAATATTTAACCGGCTAACTGTCCAGGACACCTTGATAAAGGAAGCAACTAAGTGACTTACCAAGAGCGGCGCCAAGGGTCGGACATATGTGAATGTTTGCACACTGCCCGATAAGAGGTTCAAACATTATCTCTACCATCACTTGGGACCCAATATCAGAGAGAGAAGCAACTCTGAACACATCCACACACACAAACAGACAGAGGTGATCTGATACTGGGATGGCCAGCTGTGCTTCGACGGGACACAGAACTGAAGCAGATGTGCATCAGCTCTTCCTCATGACAACAGATCTTTGTCAGAGAGCGCTTGTTTTATTTTTCCATCGACTTACCCCCCCCCACCCCCCCCCCCCCACCTCCCCCCGCCTCCCTCCGACTGACACCCGGGATGGGCTCGCATAACCATCTCTACTAACACCACTTGTCCAAATACAGGACCAGCCCTTCTCATAGAAACACAAATGTATTTCTTTCTTACAAAGAAATTGAATACATATGTGCGCACGTGTGTGCATGCGATCTTCCACGGTGGGAAGTCATCGCGTGCTCTAGAGTGTTTGTGTGCATGGATGCACATGCGTGGATGTGTATGTGTGTGTGTGTGTGTGAGTGAGAGAGAGAGAGAGAGAAAAGAGGAAAGAGGAAATACACCTGCATGTTGGTGTCAAACCGGAGGCATATTTTAATAATTGGATCTTTATCAGTTTTGAGTGAACATCTATGTAAATATTAGTAGGTATTTAGTGTCTCCAAATGGTAAAATATAATTTGAGAAGGGTCAAACCAATCACACTTGACCTTTCCGAAATGAAAATAGCCAGTTCCCATGGTCATGTGTGTGTGTGTGTGTGTGTGCGTGCGTGCAGGCTTGAGTGTGTGTGTATGTGTGTGCGTGCGTGTGTGTTTACACAATTAACCATAGATGGAGTTCAGATGACCCCCTACTTTCAGACCCTCCCTCCACCCCCCACCGCCCTGGCGTCTCTTCCCCAGCATGCTGTACTCAGACTGGGGTTTGACTGGGACAGGAGCCCTGGCACGGTCACTTGAGCCTGCCCCCGCAGATCTGAGGCCAAGGACAATGTTTGAACACCTGCCCGACGCTCTCATGAGCAAGCTGCAGCTCTGAGAATGCTTGTTATTCCCAGTTAGCAGGAGGCCTCGGCAGCTCCGACTGGCTTAGACGAAGAGTGAGCTGGAATCAGCCAGTTTACTCCTCTCATGTGCTACACGCAGTGTAATTCAGTGTCTGCGCTGTGATATTTTTATGGTGTTATTTAGAAAACAAATAATAGATTGAAGACGCCGGCGATCCAAATGCAAATCGGCGCGGCTCTCTAGAGCAGAATCAACTCGTTGGTTATGAGAAAAGTGGTCTGTGGGCAATGTGTGAGCGTGTGTATATTTGCTTGTGTGTGCGTGTGCGTGTTTGTGTGTGTGTGTGTCTGTGTGTGTCTGTGTGTGTGTGTTTATGTGTGTGTATGTGTGTGTGAGTGTGTGTGTATGTGTGTGTATGTGTGCGTGTGTGTATGTGTATGTGTGTGTGTGCGTGTGTGTGTGTGTGCATGCGTGTGTGTCTGTGTGTGTATGTCTGTGTGTGTGTGTGTGGGTGTGTGTGTGTGTTTATGTATGTGTGTGTGTGTGTGTGTGTATGTGTGTGTGTGTGTGTGTATGTATGTGTGTATGTGTGTGTGTGTGTGTGTGTGTGCGTGTGTGTATGTGCGTGTGTGTGTGTGTGTCTGTGTGTGTGTTTGTGTGTGTATGTATGTATGTATGTATGTGTGTATGTATGTGTGTGTGTGTGTGTGTGTGTGTATGAGAGTGCTTGTTTTCAGGCTTTACCTTTTTCTTGTCTCTCATGGAGCCTTTTCCTCGCACCATGATCTTACATCCTGTTTCTGCCTCCAGCTGCTTGGCTGTCAGTCCCCGCGGTCCCAGGATCCGGCCCACGAAATTAAACTGCAACACACACACGCACAAACACACACGCACTTAGCTCTCTGCTTAATTATTACATCTACATATTTACAATGAACGTATAACCCAGATGTAATTCGAACAATGTAACTAGGGTATACTCTTTGCAAGGCTCTAAAGATCACACATAAGCATAGAATCATGTAATCACCAAAAGCCAAGAGGAGATTCTCTGACTTAAGACAGCAAACTGAAAGTGCTCTGTAAGTGGAGAGAGAGAAGGAGAGCCAGAGAAGTAAACAGGTAGAATGAAAGGCAAAATTTAATGTGGAAGAAAAGAAGAAAAATGAGAAGAGATTAAAAAAAATAAATTATAAAGAGCAAAACCATTTGGAAGAAAGACTGTAAGAAAAGGACAAAGAAAGAAAGAAAGAAAGAAAGAAAGAAAGAAAGACATGGACTAATTCCCTCTATGGAACCTTGTGTTGGCCGGGCTGCCCTGGTGTTCTCTCCTGGTCTTATCAGACCAGGCTGTGACAATAGCGCTCCATAAGCAGAGAAAAGCAGCCAATATCTGTGAGCGGATCACGGCCCGCTTTGGGCCCAGGGTGACAAGATAAGACCCTCCGATCGTTCAGCCAATCAATCAGCTATCAGAACGCTCTCCTCCTGATAGATGTGGCAGCTGTCAATCAACTAGCCTGCTTCTGACCACATCCCATCATGCAGGGTGACTGACAGGAGTAGGGCTGTGTATCTAAGCTTGTGTGTGTGTGTGTGCATGTGTGTGTGTGTGTTGCATGTCTAAGCTTGTGTGCGGGTGTGTGTGAATGTCTAAGCTTGTGTGTATGTGAAACAGTTACAGTGGTCTAGACAAAAGAATGAGAGAAAATACAAACTGTGGCTCACAGGCACAATTTCAGCCACAGTTATTAATTTCAGCACACAGTTCCTCCATTCCAGTCACACAAAAAAAAACAACGGACCTTTTTACGCAAATCGCTGAAATCACTGCGAACGCTTCTGCTGCTTCTCGGACCGCTAACCTTACTTCGCCAAACCATAAACAGTGCTATTATTTCAAAGTAAGAGTGCTATTATTTCAAAGTAAGAGTTTATTTCTTTTGAGGACTGGACAGAAGAGGACGGAGGTCTGAGAAGCTTCTCTTTTTCGTTGTGTTTTCCCAACACAGAGCGCTACTCAGTCCGCCCGGATTCATGTGAATCACATTTTTTTCATTTTGCTCTGCCCTCTCTGCTCTCTGTCTTCATCTCCCTCTTTCTCTGTGGGGAATTCCATTCATCAGATCAACAGTTCACAGTATGACCAATTGGCTTGGTTTTGATTAGAGGCCGCGTGTTGGTGAGTCGACGTGTGACGGGTTTTCGGTTACACACGGACACCATGTCGTTTGTAGTCTTTCATACGCCAGGATCATCCATGTATTTTGTGTGTTCAGCTGGTAATTCGTTTTCACGTGAGCTGGTCCACGCTGAATTAAACGTTAAAAAAGTTTGGTGTGTGTGGTTATGGTATGTACTTGTGTGTGTGCCTGATAATACCGTCCCCCCCCCCCCCCCCCCCGCTCTTTTCAAGTCTAAGAGCACTTGTGGATCTCAATGAATAGAAGCAATTAATCCTTACGCACTGGCGCGAAAACGGACGAGTAACAATTACATTTCAATGCATATGAGCAAACAGCCTGTGGGATATCCATGTGTGTGTGTGTGTGTGTGCGTGTGTGTGTGTGTGTGTGTGTGAGTGTGCGTGTGCGTGCGTGTGTGTGTTTATCAGGCCAGCAGTCCAAAAAGCACTACTGACACTCAATTACCAATCAAGAAAAGACTCAATGGTTTAATTAATCAGATCTTTGACTGTGTAATAGTGTGATAATCCTGACAAAAACATATTCAAATCCAGGGCTTTCTCTGGGAATAACAAACATGCTACTTTTGGCTTAGTATTTTATCTAACAGTCACATTTCTATGAAACAGGACTAGACTGACGTTGGCATTTTGACTATATCAGTGACTAACCCTGTCTTAGATCATTTGCAGGCAGCTAAATGGCCCGTACGATGAAGACGTGAAGTTATTTTAACAATCTATCAAATGGCACGTTATGAAGTTCACAGAATACATGAACGCAAAGGGCATGTTCTCTTCCCAAACACACTTCAGTCACTATCCTCTCTCTCTCTCTTATACACACGCACGCACGCACGCACACACACACACACACACATACACACACATACAGACACACACATACAGACACACACACACACACACACACACACACATATGCACACGCGCAGGGGTCATATTGAACTATTTATTGGGGGGAAATGATCTCATCTTCAGTCTGATGTCGTCTTTTACCTGCGCTCGTCTTAGTTTGAGGCTCAAAGTAATGACAAATGGAGAGCCCCCGGAAAAGGTCACTCATATTCGGTGTCACTATCGCTATGGTGATTAAGCAGCACTTGGTATATGGAATCAGAGTACAAGGTCTTTATTTTACAGTCGCACACAGGAATGATTGCAAGGTGCCCTTGTAGACTGAATAATCACGCAGGCTGGAGATAGACTACGGGAGGTCTTCGTTTTCATAAGAACAAGCTCCTTTCAGGCGGCGGTGGATGGATATAACATATCCTTTTGTCTGATGAATACATTTCAGAATAACGTATTGCGCAGCGAGCGAAACCAAAACATTATCAAATATTTTCCCTCACACGCACCGCTTCCACCACACACACACACACACACACACACACACACACACACACACACACACACACACCCAGTGAACAACTGAACACAGGCCACAGAGAGAGAAACACAACACAAACAACCCTCGGTGAACACACTGAGAATGAATCGACTATTAACTAATTATTCATGAATGCAAACTGCAATTATTAGTGATCTATCACTGCTTATGTAAGTTAATCATTTAGACTTGATTTTGGGGTCTATATCATATTATCATATGCCACTGTTTACAGATATTTGCTAATGGTTATAAATATTTAGTTTTTTTTTAATTCATGTTTTATGACGATCATCAAAGTTGTTAAGCCATAATTTTTAACACCGAATGAGTCCATATTACTCAGGTTTTCCTCCCGTGTGACAAATGATTTGTTTGTACATTCATTAAAAATCGGTAGATGGCTTGTGCTTTTTTTTTTCATCTCTCTTTTTTTCTGCAGCCCACAATTATAAGTTAAACCAATTTACCAGCGATAAGCGATATGCAGTCTTCAGAATCCCTCTTCAGAAATGTCTCTCAAAAAACGTTCACATGCAACATATATTATCCCCTCTCAGAATGTAAAAAAAACCCCAGGTGCATCTGTCGGGCCAGAGATGAGCTGTTTTGTACCTGCACACACACACACACACACACACAAAAGCTGCCACACTCACCCATATTCAGCCAGCGTTAAAAAGTGCTCGCAAAACCTCAGTGACAACATGACAACAGAGAAACGCTCCAGCTATCTGACTGCCTGACACACTTCCCACACTCAGGTCTTCCTTCTCTCTGCTGTCACTAACGATTTGACATCCCTCTACCACACACGCACACACACACACACACACCCACGTACCTACACACAGGCTCACACACACACGCACACACACACACACAAACCCACACACAGACACAGATGTTCACACACACACACACACAAACCCACACACAGACACATATGTTCACACACACACACACACACAAACCCACACACAGACACAGATGTTCACACACAAACATACACACAAGCGCATACAGTTTTGTATAGGCCTACACCTACTGAGTGAGAGTATATAGGGTGCCGGAGATCCCCTGAGCACTGATGAATGACTGAGTGTGTGAGAGTGTTCGTGTGCCAGGCAGGAGGTTTCTCTGAAACACACAGAGAGACGACTGAGGAAAAGAGGAGGTGGATTCAACTTTCACCTTCCTCTTAGTAATGTCAGAGCCATGAGAGACTCAAATCAGACATGGGTGGAGACGCTCTGTGTGTTAACAAAAGGGTGAATTTGTTATTGTTGTTGTTGTTGTCATGTGTGTGTGTGTGTGTGAGTGTGTGCTGAAATCTGAGTTTGTGTGTGTGTCTGAGTGTGTGTTTGTGTGTGTCCTGGAGTGTTTAACCTTATATTTAAGTCCTGAATGATGCAGGCAACAGCTGTGTCTCTTTTGAGATCACAATACACATTCTTTTCCTTTTAAAGCCCACACACTCAGTCCATGCCCTAGTAAAAAGGCACATTGTGTGTGCATCTCTCTTTCTACCAATGTATGTGTGTGTGTATGTGTGTGTGTGTGTGTGTATGTGTATGAGAGAGAGAGAAACTAAGTAAGAGGGTACAATCTTACTTTGTGTAAAGTACACCTGTCCCTGCTGTATTTACATAATTATAGAATAACAGAATTACTTTTTTATAATCACTTGTTACACAATGATCAGACGTTGTTTTCAGATGTAATAAATAAAAACATCAAACTGATGTGTATGTACACAAATAACAAATAACTCTAACATATAACATATAACTCTAACATATAACATATAACATATAACTCTAACATATAACATATAACTCTAGATTTACAGTCCGGGACAATCAACTACTACTACTGCAACTCAGATATGAGCAGTAAACCAAAATCATATTACAAAATATCGATTGTCTCTCTCTAAAGTGTTCTGCCACACACACACACACACACACACACACACACACACACACACACACACACACGGGGGCTTCCAGAGTGCCCAACATAGCCAACACTGAGCCGTTATGCTTTGGTCTTGTCCTGTCGGTTTTGGCACTTAAACGTTTCCATACAATCAACAGAAGGAAACACACACACACACACACACACACACACACACACACACACACACACACATAACGCTCTCTGGGCTCTGATGGAATCTCTGATGTCTGCTCTTTAAGGCTGGTGACTATTTACTCAATCTGCACAGTGGAGATTAAGTGTGTTTTCCATCAGCTGCAATAAAACAGGCAGCGGGAACGTAATTAGGGCCGTTTAAGACGGGACGTCGGCTAGACCGCCTCAGACGGGGACTGATGGCATTATCTTATGAAGACAAACGACCCCAATGCTGGTAATAGGCAAATTAATTATTGCATAGGCTCTAATAGCATTGCGCTCTGATTCTCTCCAGCAGGATCTCTTTTGTTTTCATTATTGCGCAGGACAACAGGAGGAGAAGAAAGGGGGTAGAGGCCGTGTCACTCCTTCAAAAGGAGGAAAGACTGTGAGGAAATGGAGGAGGGGCACAAAAGCAAAGCAAAAAAAAAAAAAACGAAAAAAGAAACTCAGGGTGCTTTCTATAGCATGGTTCATATAGTTGATCTCTCTGTTGTTATTGTATCTCCTACAGAAACTAAACCAAGTCTGACTTCTCCTAAAAGGTCACAGAAATATAAGATCTCTGCTATAACTGCTAGAACTGACAGGCAATGATATTACAGCTATTTATAACGGACAGAGTGTGACATCTCTATTAATGACTTCACTATAACTCACAGGACATTAATATCATATCTATTAATGTTTTATAACTGACAAACTATGATATCCCTAATAAAAATGTCTCTTAAACTCACAGGATATTAATATCATATCTATCAATGTTTTATAACTGACAAACTGTGAAAGCTCTAATAAGAATGTCTCTTTAACTCACAGGATATTAATATCATATCCATTAATGTCTTATAACTGACAAACTGTGAAAGCTCTAATAAGAATGTCTCTTTAACTCACAGGATATTAATATCATATCTATTAATGTCTTATAACTGACAAACTGTGATATTTCTAGTAAAGGTGTCTCTTTAACTCGCAGGATATTAATATCATATCTATTAATGTCTTATAACTGACAAACTATGATATCTCTAGTAAAGATGTCTCTTTAACTCACAGGATATTAATGTCATATCTATTAATGTCTTATAACTGACAAACTGTGATATCTGTAGTAAAGATGTCACTTTAGCTCACAGGATATTAATATCATATCTATTAATGTTTTATAACTGACAAACTGTGATATTTCTAGTAAAGATGTCTATTTAACTCACAGGATATTAATATCATATCTATTAACGCTTTATAACTGACAAACTGTGATATCTGTAGTAAAGATGTATCTTTAGCTCACAGGATATTAATATCATATCTATTAATGTTTTATAACTGACAAACTGTGATATTTCTAGTAAAGATGTCTATTTAACTCACAGGATATTAATATCATATCTATTAATGTTTTATAACTGACAAACTGTGATATTTCTAGTAAAGATGTCTATTTAACTCACAGGATATTAATGTCATATCTATTAATGTTTTATAACTGACAAACTGTGATATCTGTAGTAAAGATGTCTCTTTAACTCACAGGATATTCATATCATATCTGTTTATGTTTTATAACTGACAGGACATAATATCATATCTGTTAATGCTTTATAATTGACAGGATGTAACATCACACCTTTAAAGGTTTTATTACTGGTTGTGTTTATTACTAATGTGTGATTGTGTTATATGTTTAATCCTTATGATAAGGTTATCAGTCTGTTTAAGTCATAATTTTATTACTCAAATCGCATGAAGCATTCTTTAAAATAATTTTCAAAGTAATTAAGGCATTCTTTCATACTGTCACTAAATCAGTTTTCAAAATAATCAGGCTTTGTTACTAATGAACTATGTTATTGACAGGTCTCTCAGCAAATGGGAGGTCCTCATTAACACACAGCGTCTCTGTGGTAGGTCGTCCCTTAGTGGTGTAGTGACAGGCGGAGGAGTGGGTTGAACTCCTGTCTGGCCACAAATACTCAGGGATGAAAACGCTGTTCAGAATACCCATCATGTCCTAATGAACTCTAATTAACCTTCATTAACCATGCAGTGATCCAGAACGCCGGCAGGTCCTGCCACATCAGTCTCCCCAGTGTGTGTGTGTGTGTGTGTGTGTGTCTCCATGTGTGTGTGTGTTCCTGTTTATTATCATCTTAATAATGAGAACACTCATTTGGGTCACCTATGCAGGAATGCTGTTCAACACTGGGAGGTCTGTCTGAGCTGCTGGTTTGACATGAAGAGAGAGTCAGGGTCTACAAACATCAAGGACGCTGTGTGCAGGATCTCATCAATAAACCACATGAATGGATTCATTAGATACTGTGCAATCTTTCACATTCATATGCTCACTGGTAACTGCATTTTTTGGACAGCCACCCGGTTATATACACAGGTGTGCAGGTGCACACACACACACACACACACACACACACCTATGCACATGCTCAAATGAAGCCATATTAATCAAGACCAGCTGCTGTGGCTACTGCAGCCAATCCCCTAGTTAATGTCCAGTAGTTTGGCTTTCATTACACCCTCATTCTGTAGTGAGTTATGGGGCCAGATACTCAGCCCCATTCAATTCAACCACTGACACCTGGAGGTCCACAGCAGCCAGCCAAGTCTCCACCAACCTCAGCCTGTGGTACTGACTATACCACACACACACACACACACACACACACACACACACACACACACACAGCAAACCATACGTTCCGCCCCACACACACACATAATGACACGCTGACACACACACGGAGCAAACCATATATGCTATCCCATATACCACACATTCTGACACATACATGAACATGTACATGCACAGACACACACACACACACACACACACACGAGCGCACATATGCGCACTATCAGTTTCAACATCCCTTTACGACATGACAAAATCACTTTGACTTTTAAGGTTTAAGGTTCTATCCACCACCTCACAGCATACACACTGCTTACTATGTCTCCTTTCTTTGTTCAAGAGAGTCGAATTAAAAAAAGCTAAAACTCTTGTCTTTAGGAGAGATAATGTTAACATTTCTGTGATAAATGTAACCAGACAACTGGTTAATTGTTCATGCGACGCTCATATGCGCTTTCATCTCAAACGTTTTTATCTTCGAGGGAAAGCTGCTGTCAGCATGTGCGACGCTCCAGCACCGAAAATCCTCCAGTCAGAATGACCGAGCTCTGAACACACACCATTGTCAACACTGGGGAATGTGGCCAGCTCCAATTGCATTCACTTAATGCTTTCTCCTAATATCATCCAATTAAAAAAATGCACAGTCTCCCCCCCCTGCCCCAGGTGGTTCTGACAGCACAGATCCAGGGCTCTTGACCAAATATGATGATGATAGCCCCCTCAGTATAAAATGATAACTCGCTCTACTGCTTCTCCATGTTTGTCAAGCACATACATGCATTTACTGTAGGCAGATCTATTCGCTTATGGGCCGTCTCTCACTTTCTTTCAGACAAACAGACTAAGATATATGCACATACAAAGGCCACATACACATGCATAGTGCGGAGACACAAAAAACGTACACACACACACACACACACTAATGTGCACACATGCACTCATGTGGACAAACACATACACACACACACACAAACACACACACACACACATACACACACACACACTCTGGTGGAGACTGCTGAAGTATGACCAAGGCCAGAGAGAGGACTGAGAGCGAATCAATCCTGCAGTGCATGCTTCTAATGATTAATAATCATTGATAGTTGCTAATCTCTGCTCTGGACGAGCATGACCCAGAAAAGGACATCGGCTGTTATGATAGATGGCAGTGTTCTCATTCACATCGCTCCTCTCTTCTCTCTCTCTCTCTCTCTCTTTTTCTTTCTCTCTCTCTCTCTCTGTCTCTTTCCTCCAAACTCACCGTGGAATACACTGAACAATTAAAAGCTTTGTCACAGCACAGAGCTAGAGCTGCGTATTTATAGTCCATTTCAGCAACAGTGTCGTCTCTGAACCATTATCTCACACAAACATGCGTGCTCTTTCTCTCTCTCACACACACTCGCACTCGCACTCACACACGCACACGCACACACACACACACACACACACACATGAAAAACACAAAACACTACGACACTGGGAATACACAAATGAATGGCAAGGTTTATTGTGCATGGGAACGAAAGCTCTTCTAGGATTGCTGTCTCCCTCTCTGTCTAATAACACTGTTTAGCAAATTGGAACGGTTGTAGACTGCCAAGAGAACGGTGGCACTGCACGGGCTTGAAGGAGCAAATTAATTTCCGTGCAGCTGCGTGCCTGTCTCAGAAAGTAGTGTGTAAGATACGAAAGAGACAGAGAGAGTGTTTGTGTCTTTGTGTGTCTGTTTGTGTGTATGTACACATGAAT
>NC_044498.1:47168535-47173535 GCF_902362185.1 Chanos chanos | reverse complement strand
TACACCTTAACACCCAACTGCTAGGTCTAAACATGGATTATCCTCATTCTCTGTTCCTTATCCTTGTACTGACAGCCTTGTATATCCGTTCCAACAACAAAGAAATTTCCTTTAGGTGGATCCGAACACAATGTCCATACTCGGAGCTGATGTTTAGATATGAATTAATCAAAGAGATGCTGGCAGTCTGCTTCAAAGCACAACACGCCACAAACAAACAGCAAGGCTTCCTCCCATGGGAAATATGGTCGAATAAACAGTCCTAGCAAAAAACCAGGATACTTCAGCAAAATGGAGGGGCCTTAATCCCAAGCGCTGTTTACGCCTCTCGTCTAGTGAAAGCTCAATTAATGCTGTCCATGCAAGAATCAGGCAGGGGACGGAACAAGTTAATTGGGATCAATCAGCTCGGAGCTCGACTCGCTCCCCTGGGCAGCCGGGTAGTGGGGAAGAGGGAGGGGGGGGGGCTTAGGAGAGTAGGATCTGAAGCTCTGATTGCTTAAAAGATTTGTTAACTACCAAATAGCTGAGCCGTGATTTGTGGAAGTGCTTCTGACTCAACACAAACCAAGGAGAGGAGAAACTGAATGTCACCTCTAGTGCAAGAAAAGTGTTTTTTGGGGGGGGGGGGTGACAAAAATGTAGTTAGTGTTTGAATAAGTGAACCAACTGTCCCTGTAAAAATGTGAAATAACAATAACACTACACCACTTAGACAAGTCCTCTGAGCTCATCCATCACATCCACTGCAGTGAAGTGGGGGGAAAAAATGAATAAATAAATCAACTGTATAAATTAGTAAATGAAAAGTTTTTTAGGGGGCAAAAGTTCAACAGTAACATGATTTCCTTCTCTTTTTTTTTTTTTGGCTTTTGGGTTTTTTCTTTTTCTTTTTTTCTTTCCTTTTTTTTTTTTTTGTCTTTAAAGCTCTGTGACAAAGCAGCGGAAAAAAAAAAAACCCCCAACAAAAACAATGGTTTAAGTCAGACCACTTATACACAGCGCATAATACACTGTCCATTTAATTTCACCCCTAATGAATACAACAGACTCATAAAAAAAAGCAAGCTAGGGACGCGCAACCCCCCCCCCCCCCCACTGCGTTACAGTGGCTCTTAATGGAATCGATACGCTGGATGTGAGCCCATGTCTTAATGCAGGGAAAACCAGATTACTCCGACTTCTACGTCTCTGTGATTAAATAAAGACTGTTCTGTATGCGCCTGCTTACTGTTACATGCATTTCCAGCATCTTATTCATGAAGATTTATTGAAGAGCTCACGGGGGGGGGGGGGGGGGGGGGGGGCCACACACTGTCCAATAACAATGATTGACCTGGAGAAGCTCCCCTCTTAGCTTTGGCCAGCCCTAAACATGTCCTGGTCATCCTTCTTTGAAATTTTGTGGAATTTAAAAAAAAAAAAACCCTCAGAAAATCCTCTCAGTCTTAAAAAAAAATGAAATTCTAGCTGAGCTGATGAAGTTCCTGCTGACTGAGTATGATCTATAATGTTTGTGAGAAAAAAAAAATCTTAATTTCTGCTTTTACATGTTGTTTTTTTTTAAATGTTTGAAGGTGCTACTTACATCAGGATACTCTTTTACAGGCACATAGAGTTTCTCTTGGAGCTGAACGATGGGGCCCACGGCATCAGGAAGCTCCGAGCTTCTCTTCTCAGTGCTTCCGTTTAATGTGTCGTTGTACATGTCTTTCCTTACCCTGCTGATCTCTGCAATACACACACACACACGCAAGAACACACACACATACACATCAGTTATCAGAATAAACTCGATACCACTCTAGAGCTACTTAGCAGAATCCTGAAAGAAACAGACTACTTTACTCTGTGATATTACATATTACTTTTTTTTTTTTTTTTTTTTAGTTCTGATGATTTGAGGATCAGTGAAGATCTTGAGGTTTTGAATGAAAGAATGAACTGTTCGCCACAGAAATGTTTTGCGTTAAAGGAATCTTCCTGTGGATATTCCTTGCACAGAAACTGAAAAAAAAAGTCTCTCAAAGTCTGGCTGAGTTTTTCCAAGCACATTTATTACATAAACCCATTATTCATGAACAACAACTCACTTTTTCGATGCAGAATTTTGACAGCACCAGTTGTGTGCTCCACTCATGCTACGTTACCGCGAGGAACTTGTGATTTACATCTGACAGAAACTCTCAGTGAAAGACCGCCGAGAATTAGTCGACATGAAAAGAACGAGCTTTTGGGAAACTACTGATGAACTGAAACAAAGCTATGGCGCTTGTTTGGGGCGTCTGTGGACTTAATTAAGATTGACATACACGTGGAGACCTCAGCGAGCAGTTAAGAAACAGAACTCCCTAGATCGCCCCGAGGCCGTTTTCTGAGAACTCTCCAAACTGCTAGGGAGCGCTGGAAGTCTTAACAACATTGCTGAAGGCTCCTAAGGTTTTTTTTGTTGTGTTTTGGGGGTTTTTTTTCATGGGAGCTCAGCGGTTCCACGAACACATCTGCTCTACTGTCTAAGATCTCCGGCCTGTCGGGAGAGAGAAAAAAAAAAAAAAAACAAGGAAAGATGGGGGGATGGATAATCACTGTAATTACATATGATCCCCTCTGTCACTTTAGGAAGAGGGGTAATAACTCTCCATTTCTTAAATCAACCAATATTATCCCTGAAGAGAAGGGAGGGGGAGAGGTTGAGCAGAGAGTGAGAGAGAGAGAGGTGGGGGGGGGGGGCGGAAGAGGCTGGGTGGGAGAGAAGAGAAAGAGATGGTGTTCTAATAAGGTGGGAAAGATAATTAAAACCAACTCTGTTAATATTTCATAAAAGACATTAAATATCTCAGGCCCAAGCTGCTGCCACTGTGCGTTGTGTGTAATTCTATTACTAGAGGATGAATTCTCTCGTGCAACTCTCAGGGGCAATCCAAGGATGAGGGAGAGATGTAATTACAATGAAGATGGCTTGCTGCCATAGACATTCTCAATACACACACACACACACACACACACACACACACGCTCAAATGTCCAGCACGTTCGTGACCTCTCAATGATTCTATGTGTAGCATGTACCCATATATCTCGCACACTGTGAAGAATCTGTGTGGGGAAATATCAGGTGCGCTGCGAAACCAGCCCATCTTTAGGTCCAATACACACAGTAGAGCACGTCTTCAAACGACTGTTTCAGAGATAAAACATTTTCCACAAAATATTCCCGAGTGCATTTCGTAATAGGCAGACATCCGGAACGTTCTACAGTGAGCGGCGAAGCACAGGACTCAGGCCGACCCGTTCTTTTACATAGAGGCGTGCGTGAATGCGTTTGGCCTCAGCTCCCGGCTTTGCCTCGGACAGACACTTCAGCTAAGCGTCGATTAAACGCGAGCTCCACGTTCATCTCAATAAATCCGCCCATAACAGAGGCTTTTTTTTTTTTTTGATAGCCATAAGCGAGGCACCGACTCCAGGGCCTTTGCTTTACGGCCGCGTCACTATCGGGGGGTGATTTAGTCTTTTGGGCGTGACGCTCAAGGCCAAGGCATCGAGGGAAAGTGGCGTTCGCGGGAGAATTTCGTTTGAGCGGGTGACAAGACATATGGCACCTACGTAGGAGCGCGCGTCCTCGGGAGACGCGGAGGAGACGAACGCGTCTGCTGATGTGGCTACTCGGGGCAACCCTGCCTCAGTGCAGCAAAAGAAAAAAGAAAGAAAGAAAGAAAGAAAGAGAGAACACTCAGGACTGAAAGAAAGAGAAAAAAAATCCACATAGAACTGGAGAGAAGGAGAAAAATACTCCCTATCGCTGCCTCTTTTTTTTTTTTTCGCAATTAACACCCTCTCTACTCTAAAGGCTGTAATTACGAGGACAGAACATCAACTCTAGGGCGAAAAAATGAGAGTCAGTAGTACAAGGACTGCACTTATCTGTCCTCTGGATGTTGCCTGGGAAAGAGCAGAACGGTATGCAGCCGGGTATAGCTGACACTTCAAACAACGAGACCTACGTATCGACGCTCCGCAAACGACGCACGAATCAATGTTACGGTCGCGGTTTTGGCGACGTCGTCGGCCTTTCGCCGAAAACGTACGGCTTTGCGCTGCAAAGAGCCGACGGGATAGCAGACCTCAGCCTGGCCCATCCGGACGCATGCGTTTCGGAGACGCATCGCGTATTCCTCTCTAATCTCCGAGGCCCGAAACGCAGAAGGGACGTTATGGGTTTTGCGGCGTGACACGCGCCGGACGGGACTCGCGTCACGTCCTTTTTGTTTTGTCTGCGTCACCTTTGAATTCAACCTCATTTTCCTTTCCCACCAGGACTCCGGCGCTTCAGTTATTACGCCCATGCTTAGCCGCTGCTTTTTCAGCCTCTCAAGTCAGACGAGAGACACTGCCCAAGGCATAAGAGAGGAAAAAAAAAAAAGTCTCCGGCAAACACTCAGGAAAAGGTTTGTTAAATATACAGCCAGAGTTCATTTAGTTAAAAAAAAAAAAAAAAAAAACATTTCAAAGAGTTGGGCAGAGCTCCCTCTAAAAGCATGCTGAGTAATTTAATTAAATTGTCAGATCATATTGGACCATGAGAAGATGGTTTTTGGATGTGAGGATCCACACTCGAGAGCGTTTGAGGAATAAATAGGAGAACGTGTATACGGGGGGGGGGGGCTTTCGGGGGTTGCTCTCCTCTGGACGATTAGCGGGCGTCGTCCAGCGGTCAGACCAGGGCCTCAGACCTGAGGATGATTAAACTGTCAGAGGTGATTTATGGACAACGTTATTACAGCGTTCTAAAAGTGTTTTTTTTTTTTTTTTTTTTTGGTGGTTAGTGATTTGTCAGCTTTCGAGCTCTCAGAATTCAATCATTTCCTTGTATTGGCCTGAAGGGCCGGAGTTGCTGCACTAGTGAGCACACAACGACCACCTGCATGCACAAACACACACACACACACATACACGCGCGCCAACTCGCAAACAAACACACACACACGCACGCACACACT
>NC_044498.1:47098535-47163535 GCF_902362185.1 Chanos chanos | reverse complement strand
GCTAACTCTACCACTGGCTGACAGACACTGGCCAGGCTGTGACGGCACACTGGAAGACTTAGTCAGCAGTCTGCGAGAAACAGTTTCAATTACACAAAGTGCTTTTAAAATGAGAGATGTGAAATTCGTTATAAAGCCGGACGTTGATGTATTCATTAATAATGACGGGATCACGGGAAGTAAGCCATCATAATGTGTAATAATATACAGTCAGGTTAACGGCGGAGGTAACGGAGAAGGAGGGGAGAAGACCTCTACTTCATCTGAGATGTCGGTTCTTTCAAAACCACGACTAAAACGCAAAGGCTCGTGACACGATGACCTCCATGCTGTCACACATTAACAGTTGGGAGAGAGAGTGTGTGTGTGTGTGTGTATGTGTGTGTGTGTGTGTGTGTGTGTGTGAGAGAGAGTTTGGGTGACACTCAGCTTTCACCCTTGGGTGACACTCAGCTTTTACACCTCCAGTTACAGAGCATCTTGGAGCGATAATCAAGTGACTAAGTGAAAGCCTGGTTGCCAAGGTGTTGAACAATGATCTACAGTACTGTCTCAGATAACTATGTGAATATGTACAGTATTATATCCAATGATTTGGAAAACAAATTATAATTTTGCCCACACAAGTCTATCCCTGTCGTGTTTCTTAATGTCTAACAGAATGAAAAATATACCATTGACATTAATAAGAAGCCACTATGGTAACACTGTGGGACTATAATATGACCACACTGTGAACAAACTCCAATGCGCAGTCCCCTCTCAGAAATCCTAAACCAGACTGACAGCACTATAGTTCTCTTACAAGACTGAGACCCGAGTGTAACACGGTTACCAGACCTAACACTCCACCGACCTACCATGTCAACCTTTCATTGACCGAATCCATTTAGACTTACTGAATTCCATTCGGTCTGCACTGCCTGTATTACATGGTATGACTCCTGATCCCCTGACTTTGACCTCAGTGAACCCGTCAAGAGGCACTGATCTCCCTGGTCTACAATGACTTTACAACAAATAAACCTAAAAACCTTAGGTCCTGACCTGGGTCTGGAGCAGGAACATACTGTGCTACCTGTCTTTTAATTCAAGGCGCAAATATCAGGGACAGACAGAAAACACTTGAAGTCTGTAATAAAAGAATGATACCAACAGAGAGAGAGAAACAAAAAAAGAAAGAAAGAAAGAAAAGAATAAAGGAAAGGAAGTAATGGAGAGCGTAGCTTTTCATGGTCTCTTTTAACAGAGAGAAGCCTTTAGGTGCAGTAGACAATCTTTATACTATAATACATTTATGACTCCTCTCCACCTCTAGCTCTGAGCTAAACCATAACTTATTTTTTCCTTCCTAATGCCATGAAGTTCGAAGAATAGAGCAACACCCGAGAAAGGACAACTACTTCACAACAAGGGACAGGATCCAAGTTAATTCTGGGTAAATTGACTTTGACCCAACTGAAACTCCTCTGAATTAATTAATTACTCCAATTAAGTGATGAATGGGGCCACTTAGACTAATTGTTAGAAGAGCTGGAAGGGCTCTTGGGGTCCCTTTGGGACTCTTGGAGGCTTTAGAGAAAAGATTGCTTCTCAAAGCAAACTGTATTTTGCAATTTTCAGCAGTCAATGTCATTGAAATCATCCCTCTGTGTACGATTATCTTTCCTGAGCAGAACCTCCCTCCTATCTGAAGCTCAGTGTGCGATTAATGACCCCTGTTAGAGTCCTTGTCCTGTCTCTATAGCGATGCACTAACTGTAATGTAGTGCGGGGCCCTCTTTCTCTGGTTAACCACCACTGTGGTAAGACACACTCACTCATCAATATGGCTTTCGGGAGCTGTTTCTCTACATGGTTCTGGACACAGCATTTGGCAGTGCTGTGCACTTAATAAAACCGCTGTATGTTTTGATGTACATCATATTTAGGGACATTCTGGGTTTGAAAGTAGATCAAATATATATAGTATTTTAAAACCAAACTATTGAAATCTTGTTACAATATAAGAGGCCTATGGCCTCTTAGGCGGTCTCATAAGCGATTCTGTGACCAACACTGTACATCACTGAACTACACATATCAAGGAAAATATATTGGCATGACATTTCTGCCTGTAATAAAGTCAGCGGGAAAAATGTTTATTTCATCCGGCCTAAAAAAAAAAAAAATCATTCGGTGATTACTGTGATACTGTTCTATACACTCCATATAGGTTTTACCAGAACCATACCATACGTGATTTTCTACAGGAGTGTGAAGTCAGCATTGTATTAAAGGACCTCACACTCCAGGGGCGGCGGCGCTGATTAAATTCATCACGTTTATTATGGTGCAGGGTGCACGGCCCGGCATGGCTCGCTGCTCCTGGTGCTCATTGAGAGCATTCATCTGCACTAACGGAGCCAGGAGTTTGCGCTGTGGTCCGCGCGTCACTAAGCACGGGTTCCGTCTGCTTCAGATCACCGCTCAGACACCTCTGTCAGTGCTGACGCGTCATGGCCAAACCTGAGCTCTGATCTCACGCTGCAAAATGACCTGTCCAAATGGCGCTCTTTCGTCTCTCCACACGACGAGAGACCGCGTAAACGCAAGGATATTTAAGGAGAGCGAGCTCCTGAAATGCACAGCACATATATTAAGAAAAGAGAAAAAAAAAAGAGAGAGAAAAAACACAGGTGTCAAATGCACGCCGTGGTACGTGTTTGTCTGCATGCATTATTAATGAGTTACATGCTCAGTGAGAATGACTCATGACTCATACCTTTTAAATTAGTTAAAATAACACTTTTGCTTGAAACTACAGTTACAATCAAAACAAAAAAATCTATGACATTTGATTAACCACAATAACTTGCGATAAGATAAAACTGGAGGAAAGAAGGAGAGAGAGAGAGAGAGAGAGAGAGAGAGAGAGAGAGAGAGAGAGAGAGAAAGAGAGAGAGAGGGAGAGAGACAGAGTGTGTTTCTTGTTGGTTATTACTTCTCAGAGGCGTCCACAGGGGATATCACATAAACTATTCCCACAGTTTACCCTCTGCTGAGATATCAGCCTACACTACTATTGATGATGCTGCTGATTTTCAATATTCATTTATCTATTTTCATTTAAGCCCGTGCTGAACAGCAGATAGTACCAGACCTGGGCACGGAAAACACCAAACTGAGGCCGCATGTATGATCAATGTAGTGGGCCAGCGCAAGCTGTGGACAATCATTCACACACACACACTCACACACACACACACACACACACACACACACACACACTCACACACCTCCCTCTGGTGAAGGCAGAATAGCGCTGAGCTTGGCAAAAACCTGTGATTTAGCATAGCTTTGGTGATTCCTTCACAACAGAGGCCCAGCTACCCAGCTACTGTAACAGAGGAGACATATATGTATATAGAGAGAGAGAGAGAGAGAGAGAGAGAAAGAGAGAGAGAGAGAGAGAGAGAGAGACAGAAAGAGAGAGAGGTAGAGAAAGATCGAACTGCCCTACCTATTAAACTAGTTCATAAGATATGGGCAACACTGGTGTAATGCTGATACAATCATTTTCTCATTTGCTGCACGCAAAGCAAAACAGTACAACAAAGTCACACACCAGAAAGAGGAACATGGTTCAGCCGAACTGGTTAGTTTTTTTCCCCCCATGGAATCAGTTCATATAAACGTATTGTTAAAGACTGATATATTTAGGATAAGCTGCAATACTAAGACATTTTTCCTCAGTATTATAGATTCAGTTTTATAATTACAAAAATTACACTGACACAGACACGTGCAGTCTGTTCATACCAGTGCAGATCATGCAGGAATGTATGTCCCCAGATACAAACACAGTCATACACCACACACACACACACACACACACACACACACACACGCAAGCTGAACGAATGTGTAGATCTAAGCTGTGTGTGACATCTCTGGTGTGGTTGGAGGTCGGAGCTCAGTGTTGGGCAGACCTGATTCTAGAAGTGAAACCGATGGCTTAATCTGGATAATCATGTGAAAGCAGTGCCAACATGTCGTCACTGTTACAGTCTCAGTCTGCTTATGTCTGCACATCCCAATATACTGCACAGTCTTCCTTCCTCATTTTTAAAAAACACAGTCTCTCTCTCTCTGTCTCTGTCTCTCTCTCTGTCTCTTTCCTCTCCCTCTGTCTGTTTCTTTCTCACATACATGTAAGATCAACTGAACTTCTATAATGGGCATACGAAAAATCTCCCTGACCTCACTGTTATTCTCTGTAAACAGGTGTGAAATAGAAAACTCGTGTCTGACTCATGAGGTAAATGCACTTGAAGTGAGGGTTAGTGTTCCGTCACACGATCAGAATATTCCCGTAAGTACTGTTAAGAGTACTGACATATAGTCTTATTGCTTCAAAGACCTATGATTAAATACAGACAGCTGCATCGCCTGATAGAACCAGTATATTCTGAGGTAAAAAAAAAAAAAAAACGTTATTCAGTAAAAATAAAGAATTAAATAATGTAAAATGTGGGAGACAGCCATGAACAACAAAGTGACTGTGAAATAGCCTAGGCCAATGAATCATACAGCTGCAATTTACGGGGTTTTAAGTCGGAAGGCCGAATAATCAAACAGTTGCGTGTTCACGTACACATTAAACGGATTAAGGGAGATGTCGTTTACTCTTAATGTATTTGTCTGTCAAAACAGGTGATCTTTTATTCATAGCCTATAGCAACATTTTTGATGACATCATGTGAGGCCGCATTGTTAGTCGAGGAGTAGGCCCATAAGAGAATATGAAATATCGCTATAGGCTAATACCGGTTTTGTTGCATCACGATAAAAAAAATAATATTCATTCGTCATGCATACAAATAAAGTCTCCACCTCGCTATTTGCCCTATGACTGATTCTCTTACTGGAACAATGACGATTCATTAGCATGGAAAGCTCCTTCTTGTAAGGAGGCACTTACATTGCAAAGAGGAAGGCTCGTGGACAGAGCTCAAATATATAAAGGATTCTTGAGCCATACGAACTAGCTCACTAGACAACAAGTCTTGGACACAATGAAGTTTCGTACACTGAACGAATGACAAAGTCATTTCACTGAGCGTTAACAGTTTGTTCTATTGGCCACACTGACGATGAAGTGATGCAATCTCCGTGTTGACACAGAGATTCCACCTTAAACACATTTTTCGGTCTAGACTGTTTAAAGAAGTGCGTCCCGATATTAGAATGATTTTTGGCGTAGTATTGGTTGCTAAGCAGCATTCCAAATCTAGATAACAAAACTTGGTAGCGGGCTCTTATTTTCAAAAGAATTAATGCTGAATAGCTCGATCTTTTCTGCTCGAGATTCCCCTTTCAGCTCTCCCCAACTGTGACCAGGGCTGTCCTACTACAAAGTAATACCTGGAACTCGCGGGGGGTGCTTGGGGGAGCCTCTCCCCTCTGCGCGGGGGTCTTATTGTGCAGAAAGACGATAAAACAAACTGCTGCCCTGGTTCACCGACCGCAGTTACTCCTCACTAATTCCGCCAAGAGACACCCCACTGCCAATCTTCAGTCGAGCAGTAAAAATTTAGTGTGTGCATGTGAAAGAGGGACAAAACCCCCACCAAAAAGTAGTCTACCTAATAAGTTGGTTGTATATTATTGCTATAATACTCATGACTTGGATCAGAGGGTGGCGGTTTGACAAATTTCAAATTCAAATTGTTAAACGGTATACGATATACGGGATAGGCTATGTCCAAAACACACACGTCCTTTAAATTAGTTATATACTCATAAGGGCAAATGTGTTTACTGGTTTTGTTCAACTGAATGACATTCGTTTCTGTTCATAAAAGATTTACAGTCTCGTTGAATGAACAAAAGTGTCGTTTCCCAGGAGATATATAAACTCTATTAACAACTTAATAAAGTTGGCAGAAGTGAGGCAGACTGAAAGACTGAAAGGATGTTCCCGTACAATAAGCGAAGAGCCCCCTGGTGCCTCACTCATCGAAGTTCCCACCACTAACGGCCAAGGAAAGGGGGTTAGGCCAAAGATTCCCAAGGCACTGACAGTAAGAGCGTCAATTCGTTCATTTCACTGTAGGCGCTCGTATTAACTCCCACTCCCGTTGCTCGAAAACATTTTTTGATACCCGCCCCCCGCCCTCCTCATTTCCAAAATCATATTCGATACAATACATGAAATATACCAGATAAATTGTGTCCTTCCGTGGGAAATAACAGTGCAGACGACGAAATAAACAGGTTCTTCAAAAACATGTTTAAGCCTTTTCAGGCTACAGAAGAACTTTGAAAGACTTTTTTACACGATACGTCTCGATTCCAGAGCTGACACTAGAAGATATTGGCGAATTCTAAATTACGTCTAAATAATTCTAGGTACATTTATTGAAAAAAAAAACAGAGCCAAGATGGTGATATTGAAATGATATCTGTGTTTAGACATCTCCTTTTAGATTGGTTCAATTTAACCGATTAATTATTTAAGTTTTCGGATAAACCTTTTAATATTTATATGTCGTTTATATTTTAACGAGGGTGGTAAAATTATTAATTTTTGCACATTGTGTAATGTTTTCCATGGGAAAGTTGGGCCTTTATGACACGCGAAAATGTAACACATTTGTCCAAACATATAATTCGAGGTAAATTGAATCACTGGTCCGAATTCCAGCAGAGTGCTTAGAAGAGGTGTACTTGTTATTAAATGCATTGGTTTATCGCTCAACGCATTTCCTTGGAGGAAAAAAAAAACGAACCGCTTGGGAGAAAGCAAAGCAACAAATGATACCAACACCACAAATTTGTCTGCATATTCATTAACGCTCATCAGACCATGTCAAAAATGTGCCCACATTCCGAGAAGGCACGACCCCATGCAATTCATAGAAACAATCCGTCCAGATTTACCTTCGTCAAGCAGTCGTTCAAGGTGGTTGAAAATCCCGCAGAAGTTAGGGAGACTGCTCATCAGTTTCTTATCGTTCATGAGCTGCATGAGATAGTCTGGGGTCGGTTTCGGCTTCTCTTTCGTTTCCATTTCCCCCACCATATTCCAAAAATTCACAATTGAAGACCCAAAGTATACCGAGAATGAAAAATAAATAGTCTGATGTTTAAATTAATAAATAAAGTAAAAATATAATAAAAGAGAGCAAACAGTCTGTCTTCCTCTCCTCCGAGGTTTCTTGCTCGTAAACGTAGCAAAAGCTGGTGTCTTCTGGCGCTGCTATCAGTATCTTAACGCACTGCACTGCAATTCTGCTCCTCCGGTTGTCAGTTGTTCAGAGGATAGGAAATGAAACAAAATTAAATAAAGAAAAAATAAAATAGAAATCGGAAAGTGGAGAAGCCAAGAATCTTCTTATTCCTGTCCCAGTAGCTAATTCCACAAGTTACTCGGACACAAGAAACAACTCCCGCGTGCCCAGCTCCTCGTGATTTATTATTTCGAACGATTTGTCCTTTACTTCCTCTTAGCGACAGTCTTCAGTCGGGTAAAATGTCCTTTCCCCGAGTTCCCCAGAGCTTTCTGCGTGTTGTGTATGTGTCCGCACACTGCAAATGTCTGTCCCTCCTCTCACTCTCAATAACGGAGCTTTTTCAATGAGGATGGCATTCGGTCCTCAGCGTCCGTCTAGCTCTGCTTCGCTTGGGCTTGCGAGCCCGTCACATGATCAAACTGCACAGGCGAAACCTTCCAGCCTAAAGCATGCGCGCTCTGGAACTGAGTGTAGGAGGAGAGACGCGCGCTCACACACACACACACACTCTCTCTCTCTCTCTCTCTCTCTCTCTCTCTCTCTCTCTCTCTCTCTCTCTCTCTCTTATCATTTGCCATCTTATTATTTTTCACCTGAATATGTATGTATTGTATGTGATTGGGCTTGTTGTCTATGTGTGTGTGTGTGTGTGTGTGTGTCTGTCTGTCCGTTGGTGTGTGCTAATTTATTGTGCCTTTTCTGCTTAAGCACTGACTAACGTATAATTGGTATATTCTCTGTCAACAGTGTCTTCAGTTAAAAGGGATTTCTGTATTTACATTCCGAAATCGTTTTATTTGTTTTCTCATATACCCGGAGCCCATATGAACCTTTCTTCTCTCACTATTGAAATGAGTTACTTTGAGCTGTAAATGGATATCACAGCCATTTACCAAGGGACTCCATTCGAAACTAGTCACTTCCGCAGCACTTGCAAATAGAAGGTGAACCCACTGATAACCTTTTATTAGCATTTCTCTTATTTTTAGATGCATCATTTCCTCTCTGGAAAACAGAAATGCTGATTTTAAAAAACATCCCTGTGATGTTTTGTGTGTGTGTGTGTGTGTGTGTGTATGTGTATGTGTGCGCGCGCACATGTGTGCTTGCATACATGTTATTTTCTGGATGAAAATGTTATCTGTCTTTTACGCAGTCGGGTGCTTTGATTGCATACTCATGTATTCATTATTCTTTATTAATTACGATGATGATGATGATGACGATGACGATGACGATTAGCATTATAATAGGTTGAAAAAAAGTCATTGAATCCTAGTTCACACAAACATTTCTTTCAGGCATTTCTTTTGTTTGCAAAATGCTAACAAAGCATTTTGGAAAGTGATTGGACTTTGAATGAATGCCCTCAAATGTTAAGCTTTTTGGCAAGACTCATATTTGCATTAGCATTCACTTTTATTGCCCCCTTTTATAAAAAAAAACTCAAGTCAGAGCAAACCACCATGTTATACTGATCAACTCGGCTTGGGATATGATTTATTATCGGATGTATCAAATATTACAAGAGACCACATTTAAACATTCTACTCCGGCTATAGTGAGTGTCAGTGATATTCAGAGAGAGAGAGAGAGAGAGAGAGAAAAGAGCAAAGTGTGATTGACTAAATGCCAAGGCACATCAGAATGAATCACATGGTTAAAAAGGGAGGAAAACAAGGCATTTATCTTGAAGGGGAGACTTCCTCAGAGAGATGCTAAACACTGTGGATCGAGGCTAATGCTCTGTAAACACTAAGCAGTGTTCTCTCAACAGGTCTTCAGTGCTTGGGAACAAAGCCCCCGTCTGAGGTGTGCATGCTAAAAACCCATTCAGCACACTAGGTTTGTTACACATATCGCCAACCTGTTGTGTTTGTTTGCCATGTTTGCCAACTATAAGCTCTTAAATATGTCGTTCAGTGCTTGTCCAAACATGTACAAAAGCAAAAGGGGTACATAGTGCCAAAAAACTAAAACCAGTAATAATGAAGTAATTACAAAGCTATTGATACTTTTATTAACCGTCGACAACAACATGCTAATTTATAAAGGCTATCAAGTTATATTCCCATCCAATAAGAGTTACATATAACTGTATAAATACTTTCATTAAAATGTTTGTATTAGAAGTTTAACTGGCTTAATGTTTTTGTCATTTTCTTTGTTATGTAAAAAAGTTCTCACATACAGCTTTGCCTGGTTTTTGGAAACGGCACAGAAACAATCAATCCGGGCTCTGTTTGATGTCACTTTGGCCCATCATTCCTTTTCACGTGAATGAAAAAAGCAGAGGCAATGTTTTAGAAGCAGCCGGAAAACAAAGCTGGGGAGAATGTGTGAAACAGGCCGGAGGGCTGAGAGAGAGAGAGAGAGAAAGAGAGAGGGAGAGGGAGAGAGAGGGAGAGAGAGAGAGAGAGAGAGAGAGGGGAGAGGGCTGCCGGCCCAATCACTGACAGCGCGGAAACAAATGACCCACCAGAACAGGAAGGGATTGTCCAGGTCCTGCCCAGCACCTTTTCATCCTTTTGTGGCCCTCAAAGCTTTCTCATGCAGATCACCTTGGATGCAGAGGCCAGTGCAAAGCGCCTTGTCCCTCTGAGTACAGAGAGCTAGAGAGAGAGAGCTAGAGAGAGAGAGAGAGAGAGCTAGAGAGAGAGAGAGAGAGAGAGAGAGACAGAGGAGGGGTGTATTTACCCCCCCCTTCCCCTTTTTCTGCTTCTTCTTCTTCTTCTCCATGCACCATAACCCCCACCCACCCCCCAGGAAAAACCGTACACTCACTCACTCACTTGCTTGCACAGTGATGGTACCCTTGTCTCAGAGCAGAGGAATTACTTTAATGAATGCATTCCTAAACACATGGACTCTGAAACTCTGAAACCAGGCAAAGAGACCGGGACTGTCTCCCCGCCTAGCTCAACTGGACAGCTAAAAAACACAGCTTCTCTCAGTCACTCATTCTTCAGCCTATTTTGCTGTACCCCCCCCCCCCAACCCCCCCCCTTACACAACACACACCCCTTTGCAATTCCTCTCCCTTCAGAGAGCACATGTTGGCCAGTATGCAGGGTCAAGCCTAAAATAAAAACCAGCCCATAAACTGATGAAACTAGATCCTGTCTGAGAGAAAGGGTGTGAGGTCAGGCCCTCACCATGGTTACACCACTTCTGTGAGACTATGTTATTAGTGTATGACATGACATCAGACATCATGAGCTCATTAAACGTGCCTCTGCTAAAACTTTCATTTTCATTGATCTGAAAGTGCCTTGCATTACTTTTTTTTAAACACAGTTAAGTAAAGTTTATCGCTAAACTGATTCACATATGCAGTCAGATTTGTTTTCAGACATTAGAGATATCACATTTATTATTAAATCATGAATAATGTATTATACATAAAAAAAAAAAAACCCCGAAACAAAGCATCAATAACATACCAGCATCTCTGCTGCAATGCTCATTAAGGCTCAAAAACTTTACCCATTAAGATTAGCTATTCAGAAACCTCATATCACCTAGAGACATAACAGACAGGGCAGCCTGCTTTCTGGACCAATCAGATTGCCTCCAGCTTTTTTTTTTTTTCTTTTCAGTAACCGGGGTCCTTTTTGTATCGGGAATCTGGTGAGTGCTAATTTGACGCGCTGTTGAGATAAAAGGGGGAACTCATGTTAGTTTCAGCATCAGAGGATTGGAATGCAGGCTATTTAACGCAGGAGTCAGACAATCCCCCCTCGGCCGGGGACAGCCTCCACCTCCCACCTCCCTCACCCCCCCCAACACCCACACTGCCAGCTCAATAAATAGAGAAGTAATTAACGGAGCGCTGAGAGGACAGGCCTCGACCCAAAGGATGTTTCATTACAACTCACACAGGGGAGAGAGAGTGAGAGAGACAGAGACAGAGAGAGAGAGAGAGAGAGGGAGAGAGAGAGAGAGAGAGAGAGAGAGAGAGAGGGGGGGGGGGTATTGAGATGGAAGTGGGTAAAAGGGTGTAAAGGGGCGAAGTGGCAAAAACATATTGCACTTGTGTAAAATATGTCTAGAAGCTCTGACATCAGAGAGAAGACATAACCATCACTGTCTGACAGAAAGGTCCAGTTTAAACTTGAGGCACTGCACCAGCTCTGTGTAATTACATTATCAGGCCATGAATAATTTTGCATTAGTTGTCCTCGATCGATTGACGGAAACGGTTAATGTTTTCTGGTGATCGTTTTGGTCCTGTCTTCATGCTTAAGAGGGCAGGTTGCGGTGAAGTTTTCATTATGGTTAGAGTGTCGGAAAAAGCAAAAACGGAAAAACAAAAAAGCCGGGGATTACGAAAGACAAACAGTCTGACAAACAGACGCAGAACCAGACAGAAATATGGAACACAGGCCATGAATATATCCGAGTCAAACTTCGAAAAAAGTTTGGAGTTGAAAACCAATGATTTATAGTTCGTAGTCAGGGAAGACTCCAGGGCATCCGTGTATTTGAGGGAGCAGAATGTGAGTAATCCTCTTTGTCATAAGAACGGAACTAGAAAACCCCAGTGCAAATACACAATAAACAAAACACACAAATGCAAAGTCATTTTTATCTTTAGCCCTGTGGCCGTGTAAGGCTTACGAATAGAACTCGCACGCTCTTCTCCCGGAAGGCATTATGGTGCTCTGGGCTCAGCTGCTCGGGTCTGTCCGTCACCCTGTTTTATATTGTACTGATTTTATTATTACTACTTCATTTTATTTTTTTTTGCCCAGAATGGTTTCAGAATGAACTCCTGTTTTCATGAATGGGGCAATGAGATTTGTGGGAATTTTGTATCAATCAAATCTCTGTTCCATGTCGTGGTAATGCCTTGACAGCCTTTTAAACCGAAGGATGACATCTATGGAAAAATCCCTTTTCTAATTTTTGGGAAATTGCTGGAAGATTTCCATACTGAAAAGTGCTCGAAATGTGCTCTGGACAGAATGGATAAATAACTGATGAAGCCGTTGAAAATAAAGCATTACTATGTTACATCATGTGCTTGTCTGAATGATATTCATGAGGAATATATCATACGCGCCATAATGTTGTCATTCAGTGGATGATGAAATAAATTTTGATGGGTACAATGAAAAAAAACCCCAAACATCGTAATTAAAGCGATCTTGAAATTGGAAATGCTTATTTTGAAATTAATTATTCTGGCATAAACGCGTTGCTGTCGGAAACTGTCAATCACATTTCAGTATTCATAACTCATTACACAGCTGTGTACACACCGACAGCCAACATTTAACCCCTCCATAAAGCTTTGCGATGAAGGAGTTGAGTTCACATGGAGTTGCCGCTTACGCCCAGTCAGACAAAAAATTATTACTATGTCAGATACCAAAATGCATCCGGCGAAACCTTGAGGTTAAGGGCCTTGCTTAGAACACATCGGCAGTTAACCATCACGCCTGAGGTTTTGAATCCTCGACCCTCTGACCACCCACTATACCTCTCGCAGACCATCAACAGACTGAAATACTTATGGATTCAGACCTCATCACAAACAATACCACATCCATGACAACATTATCTTGAGCTCTCTTACCACCCTTGTCAATTAACGTGGAATCTATTGGATCCAGACCTCACCCAGCATGCACTTGCATTTGGATGATGCATAACAAATGCTCTTATTGTGACTTCATGTGTCAAAATAAGGATACATGCCATTTAATCACAAGGGTAGTCCACCATAAAAATAACCATACCACAGTGACGACTCTTGTTATCTGATGGTTTCTAAACCCAGTGTAGGACAGCCATATATTATAGACACGTGTGCTTATCCTCCCGAGCAAGAACACACATATTCACGTTTACGCACACACTTTGAGGTGATAGTAGTTGGTGGTAAAAATCCAGTGACTGGTAGACACGCACACACACAGACACACACGCACACATACACACACACACAAACATACATGATATTAATATTGTGCATGTGTGTGTGTGTGTGTGCGTGACTGGAAATGTACCTGCTGCTGCTGCAGGGTATTTGTAAACGAGAGTGTGTGCGTGAGGCCAGGCATGTGTGTGTATACAGTCAGAGTGGACAGTGACTATGTGGTTGAGTGAAACAGAGCGGGCGATTGTTCGCGGTCAGGGGAACACAGGGTGGCATTGTGACCTGTAGGGGGTTGGAGCAGAGAACAGGGACACAAAGACAATTAGCGTACTTCCAGGATGGAGATGTCTCCACAACGGCCACTTTTCAAACAGAAATATGAGCAACAATGGAACAAAAAAAACAGAAAGAATCCAACTCCGTGCCATGTCACTGAGAAGCCTACAGTCAGTCATACACCACCTCTGTCTATTGTTTTTTGAAGCTCTGGTATTGCAATGGGGGGGGGGGGGGGGGGACAAAGCTGGGTGTGCAGGGACTGTCTTGACCGCGTTACTGCGTTTCCTTTAGCTCCAGAAGCAGGAGTTTTAGGATCCCGAATCCAGAATTAGCACTTCAGCTACTTTTCCTCCGTAGAGACATTTCGGTAGATCCATCAGAGTGAAAACATAGCTTGCTGTGCACATGAATGGTAGGTCCTGGAGTATTATTGTACGCAAGTGCCCTTACTGCTTCCCTGCCCTGCACCTACGCTATGTATCGGAGTGCTGCGTGAAATACAAGGTTGAGGTAATTGTAGAGGATTGATGGCAGACTACTAACAGCAGATTCAGTCATCCAGAAACACTGCCCTGTCTCTGCAAGTTACTGTGCTTTGTTTTTTTCTCTTTATTCTTTTTTTTTTTTTTTTTTCAAAGTTCCAAAGGATAGTTTTATGACTGCCGTGACAGTATAGCCATCTACAGAACATTTGGTAATAAATCTACGGTAACGACGGTAATGCACAACATCGGAACTGCTCTCTACTGTACTCTTTTCAGCAGGACTAGTGCTGTGTCAGATTTGAGACTGGAGGGATAAAGTAGTCCCTTTTGTTTAGACTGCAGCAGGGTTTCTATTCATGCGCCTACGAGCGCACGTCCGCTTTCAGTGGAGCAGAAGAAGGCCAGTGTGTCTGTTGAAGGCCCAGGCAGTCTGAGAGAGAGAGAGAGAGAGAGAGAGAGAGAGTGTAGGGGAGGCCACAGTGTAAAATGCTAACACAGACAAAGCTCTAATAGAAGAAGCTCAGTTATGAAATATTCTGTCTGTACAAACTTTAATGTCTCATACAAACTGTAATAACATACCGGACAAAAGGTAAAAATTCAGAGGGGTCAGGATCAAAATTCTCTCCTTTATATGATATTTTACGTTCATTTTATGCCACCACTTAAAACATGTTTTTGATTTCAAAGAAATAATTTAATAAAAAACACTGAGCAATTGAATATTTTGTCATCGAAAGTTCTGGGCTGCAAATTCTTCACAGTCTTATTAATATGTTGAAAAACTATGAAAATACATGAAACTTTCATTTGACTTCTTGCTGTCATAAAACAGTTTCTACTAACTGTCGCGTTACAATGTGTTGTTAATATGTTGTGGTTGTGGAGGCTCTAAAGAAGTGCATATTATCTCTCTGGGGTCTGTTTAATACACTGGTTCTTTTTCTTCCTACTTTAGTTTTACATGCCGTAATTCTGGGTTTAAGGGTTGAGGAACTGAACAGGTGCACTGGAGCAAAGAGAATATGCATTTTTCCCTACTCCCCACACATTCCCTCCCTAATCCCGGCAGCGTGGCATTCCCGCCAACACATTCCCCTCCCATCCCGGGAGAAGGGGCTAGCCCCGATCAGGGGTTGAGCGGAACGTCAGCCGAACGATCGTGTCAGACAAGCTGAGCGTTCCTTCGTTTCACTGCTCATCACTCCCTGTCTATCAAAAAGACTTTTTTTTTTGAGAGAGAGAGAGAGAGAGAGAGAGCCAAACACCACAGTCAGGAACTCACGTTGAAAGAGTCACCATTCAATTTTCAGGGTGTGAAAAAGGTTACCTGTCTACACAACCGAGGCACATATCTGCGGAGAGGTAAACAGAAGAATGAGGTAGACCCTCTACGCGCTTCTGAAAAATCATAAGAGAAGTTTGATAGAGAGAGTGTGAGAGAAGGAGTGTCTGTTAAGTGTGTGTGGTCAAATCTCATCTGCTCTAATTTGTTTTGGGTCAGTAACTAGAGGGAAAATGACAGAGTTTGTATTGGTTCTCCACAGGTTACTCACTGTGTGATACCTGGGCACGCTTCAGACTATCTCTTCAGGTTAGGATCAATTTTATCCTTTCCCTGCTGTAGGGAAAGAGTGGGGTTTTCCCAAATTGTTATGAAGCAAAAGGCGCAACTGTGGAGATTTAAAACGATTGCATTTACGCCGTCGCGGGATAACGCCGTCTTTCCGGGCTGCTTTACAGAGCTGCTGTCTGTCTCTCTGTTTTGCACCAACATCTGCTCGGAATGTTCTAGCGAGAAGGGGAGGAAGAGGAGGAGGTTTTGTGCCTGGGTGGATCTGTGCAGCTGTTTGTTGGCCCAGTCAGGAGCAGGCCCTGTCCACCGAACCCCTGGGGGACGGAGCAGAAGGGGTGTGGGGCTGTGGGGGCGGCCGCGCGGAGTGGAACTCGTCTTGGTGCGATTACGCGGTTGTCATGCTGCAGAGAGGCCCTCTGGTCCAGGGCTGGAGGTCACAGAGAGGAGAAGTGCAAACCGCTGTGCTGGGAGATAGGGACTGACAGGAATGCAAGTCTTGAGCTCAGCCGTTAAAGGGAAATGGATAGCTAATCTTAGAAACTGAAAAAAAACAACAAACAAACTGAATTTTACCGTTGACGTGACACATAGGGAACATCAGCTGTCATTGTAATAGAATACAATGAAGGCTCCTTTTTTTGTTTTTTGACATGACATGAAGATTACACAGAGACAGACACAGAATATTCTAGAGCCAAATCTGCACTGGAATTCCTCCAAAGAAATAGCACAATTTAGACAGAATTATACAACAGTTGACAGGACTTTTTTTCTTTCTTTCTTTCTTTTTTTTTTTTTTTTTGAAATTATACATAAACAACAGTAAAACACATTCCCCGACGGAGATTTCCTCAATATCTGAGACTTTCATATTTGATGTTTCCCTGTAACTGTCACCTCACAGCATCTGAGGCTCAATCAGGACTGAGGGGGAAATATTTTGACGTGAATCTGTGAACTCGTTATATTGTATTCAATAGTTTTAAGGCCAAATGTTGTCCAAGGCTGGAGTGTTACTGGAGTGATACTGGTAGGTAATGTCCTTACTGGGCTCAGTAATGCACGGCTGACTGACCTGTTTGGGATCTGGTGGCTATTTGTGGTCTGTTGTCGAGGTACGTGTGCTGTGCTGTCCATGCGGTGAGGGAGCAGGTGCGTCCTTGTCACTGACAGCCAGGTGAGAATTGCCACTGTAGACTTATGGTCCGGTGGGGGACATTCTAACCCCAATACCAACCGTCCCCTTCACTGCGACCCCCCCCCCCCCAATATCACTCTAAAATGCCGCGCCGTCGAGATAACGCAGGGTCCTAATGATTTTATTGTGCAAAAACAGAATGCTAATAACGCAAAACTGTAGTCACCATAAACAGGTGATGGTGAGCACGACAAAGCAATTAAAATACTAAATACACACAAAAGAATTATTGATTTGTTCCTGGAGGCTCACAGAAATTAGCATCTCCGTAACGCATTTTCTTATTGCATCAGTCTATCGCTATATTAGCTCAGAAGTGTTGACGATATCTCTCAATTTATGTTTTTCCTCAGGTCACAGGACCTGCAGTATTACAAAATGTCTTAACACCCCAAACTACAATATTATCCAAAAACATCTGAGTGGATTCAGAGTCTTCTCTCCTTAGCTTAAAACTTAGTTAGTAACAGAATTAGGGTGATATATTGAATAAGCCCGCGGAAGCAAAACATTTCTCATAAACGTTGTTACAATTTCAATGTGATTTATTCATGGGCCTAACATTATCATAGGAATTATGTTGTCACAGAGCTTCATGCTCTTGTGATGCAGATGTATACAGACACAGGCGGGTGGCAGACAGCGACGTTGTATTGTCTGACTCAGAACAAAATACCCACTCCGCCTGTTGCAGCTAATTAGCATGATGACTCTGCATGCTTGCCGAGCAACCTGCTATGGCGATGATACAGAATTGCGGTAGGGCGACTGCGCGTACGGTCGTTCATGGAAGAGTGATAAAAGGATGAACCTGGTACCAACCAGGCATGTGCGTGACAGTCTGCGTTATGTTATGTTACGTTATGTTTGATCAATGCGGGAATGCCAATTTACCAAGATGTGAGCAACCTAGCTATAGTGAATGAAAAAATCTGAGTGTTTCCGATAGCTTTCCAGATTAATTATGGATCTTACTATACTTCCTTTTTTTTTTTTTTTTTACGATCCCTTTGTTATAGAGGAGAGCATGTCCATTCTTTGGAGATGCTATAGCTCTGTCTCGAAACAGCGGGAATACCCTTTATTGGCCACCAAAGGACTATGAATTGTGTTACATGTTTCATTTCTTTTAATTCAGTCTGTTGAATTTTCCTTTTGAAATGCTTTCATGATACAATCTTGCTCTTGTCTCGCCTGCTCCCAGACTGGAAAGCCACAGAGATTTGCACAGTTGAGAGAGATATCTTTAGATGGGGGTTGGAGGGGGTGGGGGGGTGGATAAATAAATAAATAAATTTAAAAATCCAAATGCAGCATGGATCCCCCGGGAGCCTCTTGAGTGTACAAGACAATACTGATCATGAAGCTCAAATAGGGTAAGACTTTTTTCCCTTTAAAAATGTTACCTCAAACAGTTCCCTTTCCCCTAGTGACACTCTACCTATTTATGAAAGCTCATTACCATCCCACTTGCACACACACACACAACACACACACACACACACACACACACACACAAAGGCAGAAAAACACACACACACACACACACACACACAGAAACACGAACACACACAACACACACACACACACACACACACACACACACACACACACACACGTGCACACAGAAACACGCACACACACAACACACAACACACACATGCAGAAACACACACACACACACACTGACATACACACACACACCATGCACTCTTAAACAACAGGGAACAAATCAGCCATCAGTCTGAGAGGAAAGTGACAGAATAATATAGTCAACAACACTTGTGCGGCAGCAATCACTGGCTTCTAAGAATAGAGCCTGTCATCCACTCTCACCCTGGCACTGTTTGCCTCGTCACCTGTCACCCTCCACCTTCCATCGCCCTCCCTCAGGACCACGGGTCACATCTGATCGCAGCCAGATCACGTCTCACCCACTAACTTTCTCCCGGCGAGCAGGTTCAAAGCGTCTGCTCTATCTGATCTGTGGGAAACTGTCTTCCTTTTTGTAACATCTGTATATTTTGTTGCTTGCTCAGTCAAGACTCTTGCTTTTTGTGGGGTTTGACCCACAATACCTCAGACTTGACAGAGAGACAGGTTATCACCTTAAAGAAAAAAACCCGACTGTGGGTAGGCAGGTGCTACCTGGGTAAGTCATTAGAACGCGGAAACCCCTCGAAGGCACACTGTGTAGAGAAGAGTGAAGGTTAACCTCAAACCACAGTTCACTGCATTGCTGCGTTAGGTCTCTCTCCGTACGTCTTTCTCTTCGGAGCCTCCTTTAAAACATTTTACGTCCGTCATAAAGGAATCGCTGTCTCACACAGTCCAAAAAAATAACAACAATGCTACTCAAATGTTATAACTTTACAGAATGTCATGATACAAGGTCTGAAGTTAGATGATATGTGTACATTCAAGACTGGATTCCTATTTTTCTCTTATACTATAAATTTTTTGGATGGTAAAGTTGCGCGTCTCATGAGCCGTGAGTCCGTGAGTCATACTTTAAGAGGCATCAAACAAACATTGGGCTTTTGGCATTTTTATCAGTGACGTTGCTATGGAGCGGCTTCTCGTTCAGTCACTGCTAAAACGAAAAGATATAGGATTAGTGAATATTTGGGAACTTGTGTAAAAAGTAATACCTCTGATGTTTTAGGTATATAATATGAAAATGCTGTTAGAGACTTGAATGGTTTTCTGGTGATTTACAAGGGGTTTTGAAATAATATTGATTTCAAGGCACAAAACGCATTAAAAGATCGTCAGTCAAATATGAGCAGGTGAAAAATGGATTTTCAAAACCAACAGCTTCACTCATAGTGGAACACTTATCAAGTTCAGCTGAACGCTGTGTGAATTTCGGTATCAAACTCAAAAATGGATCAACTCTGGTTAAACAATATACATATTAATAAATAGCACTCCTTAACACTTCTCAAAGAACTGTCTAAATAATAGTTTTGGATAACGACATTTTAAACAGCAGATGAAAAGAACAGTTTTGTTCCCAGGAAAAATATTTTATAAATTGTTTCTTTATAATGCTGCGTGAAAAGCTTTCACAAGAGGAAGTAACGCCTTGAGGCAAATTATTGTTATTATCAGCACATTTAAACGTACCACGCTTTCTTACAAATACGTATCCATCCCATCGCACGTACGTGGTGTATTCATACCAACTTCTATCGACATCAAAGTAAATTAAAGGTGAAAAAAAAACCAAACGATATGACTATATGACGATTCGTGTCAGCATATTTCATTTAACGCTATGATTTATTGCTGTTACCAGTGCTCCATAAGGAACAACATTTTTCCCTCTGGCTTTGTCTGTGAGCAGTATTTAGAAGCTTCTCTCTCTGCCTTCAATGCCATATAACACAGAATCACATCACATATACTGCTGTGCACTATTCACTAATGAGGAATGGAGAGAACTGTCTAACATGCTAAATATGTAGCTACCTCTAAAATAGATTTATCACAGGGCTGTTTGGTACTGTGAAAATTGTATGCACTTTTCCAGAATCCTCTGAGGACGATCACATTGCTCACACAGAAGAAGAAGAAGAAGAAGAAGAAGAAGCAAGCGGAAATCTCTGGGGATGAAAGTAAAGAAAAGAAAGATTTAGGAAAAGGCAGCAAATACTAAAGCTTAGCAAGAATGTTAAATACATTTAGGATGAGGTTTCCAGGAGTGACAATAGCAGGAGAACAGAGAGAATACTAAAAAGAGACTGAGCAGTAAGGAGAGAAAGAGGGTAGAGCTTGAAAGAGGGTAGAGGGGCTGATCAGCGTAGCAAATGCTGAAATAACACAAATGGGTTGGCGTCAACCTCTGATTGTTTCTCCATTAATGATCGGTTCCCAATGCAGCCAACACGTGTGGTGCTCGGGAGCTTAAGCACTAGTTATTAACTTGTTAGCAATGGAACCGACAACAAACCATTTCCAATGAAAGACATCCCCCTCTGCTTTTCTATGTGTGCATGTGTGTGTGTGTGCGTGCATGTGTGTGTGTGTGTGTGTGTGTGTGTGTGTTTGTATGTGTATGTGTATTTCTGTGTGTGTGTGTGTGCGTGTGTGCATGCGCGCGAATGTGTGTGTATGTGTGTATGTGTGTGTTTGTATGTGTGTGTGTGTGTGTGTGTGTGTGTATGTGTGTGTTTGTATGTGTATGTGTGTGTGTGTGTGTGTGTTTGTATGTGTGTGTCTGTGTGTATGCACTATATTTAGCAGCTGTAAACATCTCCCCTCATCTCACCTTCAGCGCTCACCACGGACGTGTGTAACCGTGGCAGACCCCCAAGGTCTTGACGCCCTTGTCACAAACTCAAATGGGAAACAGATGGTTGTTAATCAAATGGAGGCTAAAGCGCAAAAAGGCAGAACAGAGCCAATGTATGATCCACTGGCCGCTCATCAGCAGGGATTTACTTCTTGATTATGCTGACATAAAATTGGGCCTTTTTTTTTTTTTTAACTGTTTTTCAAGGATTGATGGCACCGAGTGATGAACTTCTTTATGGCCTGTGCAGCCAAGCTCATTGTTAAAATAGTCCAATGCACCTTTGTGTAATAATCCTTACTCTGTATTTCAAAATCTATATCAAAAACTATATCATATATCAAAAACTATATCATAGCCAAAACCCCGAGCCCTACGTTCCTGGCAGACTATAGGGGTAACATACGGGAGAGAATCTCATAATTGGAGAGAAATATATTGCTTTTCATTCACGTGAACTAAAGGCGGTGCCTGATTGGTTTGCTCTCTGCTTGGACATGGTGAGCATTACCCAGTGTCCTTAGGGCCTGGTGTCAGAGCTAATTCACAAGTTCCTCTGTTCAAACATGACTTCATTAATCCACCCTCCAAACCCCTCCCCCTCCCCACAACCTGTAAAAATTGCTACTGGCATGTTGACATCCTCTTAAATTGGACAGCTTGGTTTTAAATTAGTCAAACTAAACTCATATAATTTTATTGGCTGGAGATGATAGAAGCTATATAAGTAATGTAATTAATGGCTGGTCATGCATAGATATTAAACCAAACTTTATAATCCTTTATAAAGCTGAAGTATCTTATTTGTTAGGACACAATCTCTGTGCGGGGAAATTAGTTAGAGGTGTTGCCGTTCATGTCATTTAGCCGAAATACGAAGCAATATATCTAACACTCTCAAACAGATGACTGCCAGTGCTTAATGAGCAGATGAAATAATTAAGGAAATATGCCTCGTTCACTTGGCTGTGTACATAATTATATTTAATTTTTTAAGCTTGTTACAATCACTGTTACAATTGAGTCCAAAAAAGTAACTCTGTTATGGACCTTTCACATACGTGCTTCAGTATTAGAGATATTTAACTTTACGACAGGTACATCCTGTAGAATTTGACTCAGAGTAAAGTCACAAATCCCAAAAAACTGAAAACACATTTTTACAAACAGGTTTCGGTCAACTATTTAAAGCTGGATGGAGATTCTCATAGGATTTAAGGGTGAGTTATGTTGCACGTCTTTGCCAAAGGTCACTCACACTATCTCTCTGTTGATGAACCAAGTCCCGACCACTTTGATCAATGGTCACTGACGGCTCTAATGAAGGGTCTCTTTGGCCCCTACACAGCCCTAATGAAGGACCATTCCACAGCTCCTTTAACACTGCCGACAGAAAAAAAAGAAAAAAAAAAGAAAAAAAAAAAGTTACTCCGCAGCCGTTTCGATGAAATTCTGCTCATCGTCGCCCCGGTTTAAAACACTCGGCGAAAATTAGCATGGTCTCCAAAGAGCTACTTTTCCTCCTGTCCCCTTTTAATTGGAAAGCAAAGGAGCCATACTTTCAAATGGCTTTAATTAGTGCTAATGACATTGTTTTGTCAGATCACTTAGCAGATCGGGGGGGGGGGGGGGAGGGGGGGCTTGAAGAGGCATCTCCACCTATCTGATGCTCTCTCCTTCTCTCTGCCCGTACTCATGATCCCTGAAGATGTTTAGATTCCAGCACTGGCTGCTGTTATGTTTTCCTGCTGGCCAAAAAAAAAACAAAAAAAAACGGTTTTGCGTGTGGGTGTTTAGAGGTAAGCATTCGCCCACCGATCATTTACTTTGTAATTTCCCCTGTTCTGGTTGTAGCTCTACGGTCTACGCAAGCCATGGTTTCTACCAATGCTTTGTGTCGGGAGAGAGGAAGGATCTAATTAGCCCCCCCACAGGGCACAGGAATGGCAAACCTATGATGCTTGTCGATGGAACACAATTTCGCTAGATTTCACAGAGGACAGAGATGGTCACTTCGCTGAATATCATTCAGCGTTCGCAGTCATTTTCCCATGTTTTAACACAGGTATACCCACATCAACTCAAAGATCACACACAGCCTATATGCTATTTTCAGTATCATGCATTTATGGTTTATATTTATAGTTCTCTTCTCTTCCTCTTCCTCTTCCTCCTTCTCTTCTCTTCTCTTCTCTTCTCTTCTCTTCTGTCAACTATAATGTTAAGTTACCTGGTCACTCAAGGTTACTGTGTCAGCTCTGTTCTTCCCCTCAAATCCTGTGAATCAAATGGGGCTTTATTGCCCCAGAGTCTCTCCAGGGGAGTGTGTGTGTGTGCGTGCGTGTGCGTGTGTGTGTGTGTGTGTGTGTGTGTGTGTGGTGTGGTGTGGGGGCGGGGGGGGTGTTCCTCTTCTGAAACATGCTTGAGGGCGCTCCAGGAAGCTGAGTCAGAATTTCTAGCTGCGCTCATTTTAGCAGGACCCCATGGGGAGCCTGGTCGCAGTGCACAAACTGCAGCAGCGCGGCTGAAACCCAACACCTCTGATGTCTCGGTGCCCAGTACGCAGCTGATCAGACATGAGGTCATCACGCTATGAGGTTACAGTGTGGGCAAGGGCTGAGAGTGCCCCTCTGACCTTTTTAACTGCGGCCGTTTGACTCGTAACAGGATGGAAATTAACGTTGTGACCCGGCAACATGAAGAGGTGGACATGCAAAAACATGTCACCCACCCTCCTCTGCCCTTCATTTGATTAGAGAGAGAGAAAGAGAGAGAGAGAGAGAGAGAGAGAGAGAGAGAGAGAGAGAAAAATGCAAAAAGTCACAAGCGAGGCTGTTGTGTATCTTATTTTTCTCTGAGTAGGGGGTTTGTGTAGATCAGTTGTTGGGACGTTTTGATCTTACACACTCTCTCTCTCTCTCTCTCTTTGAGGTCAAGGGACACTTAATTCCTGCACTCAGGGGCTTCTTTGAACAATGACCATATTTTACTGGTGTTGGAGAAACTGAACTATTGCTTGGGAAACTGCCTTAATAAAACTCATTGTAATTACCAAAAAAAACCCCTATGTGGTTTACAGTCACACCATAGCAGTTATGCTGAAGCCACTACCTCCACAAAAAGCTCCAAATTTCCTAGAGCACTCTGTTAGCTCTGTGTGACAGCAATGCTAGATAACAATCATTCACCTCATACCTAAACATAGCTCTCAAAGGCAAAAGTTGGAGAGGATTGCAATCAATTTCTGCAACAATATGGGCTTGAGATGTAATGATCATATTAGTAATGACACCCTTATTAACCTTTCTTAGCCTAGCCATTTCATTTGGATGAAGTGTTAGGCAATTATAATTGAAACGGCACTTCAAAAAGTCAGCTCTTCAGGATTCTTAACGCCGAACGGAGCTGCGCAGTCAGCGGCCGTTGACTCTCATTAAAATGGATACAGGCCAGTCATCCAACATACCACTACCCCCCCGCCCCCTCCCGAAAAAAAACATTTAGTATATTTCAGAAGAGGGCTAGAGGACCGGCTCTCCGTTTAGTTCCAAGACGCAAATATGTTTAAATTAGAGGGCGGTTGTTACGTGACCCAGTCGTTACGTGACTCAACGCGCGGACATTTCGGAGGGAGGTGAGAGCTTGTGCCGTGTATCATCATCTTGCTGGGAATATTGGCGGCGTGAGATTTTGAGCTGGGGTGTTGAGTATTCCATTGAAACGGACTGTTATTATTTTTCAATGCGCGGCACACCCTCTTTGCCTAAGCCCACATTGCTGACGCGTTAGATGCTAACTAAATAAGAAACTCGGCCTATTCGTGCAGAAACTGTGGTGTAGTAAAAGAGGAATTCGTCGCCAAATAAAAGAGTTTTGCCACACTTAATGTCTTGGTTGTGTTTTAGCCCCTCTGATAACTACAAGCGTTCATAGCCTTTTCAGTGCCGATGTTGATGGAGTAACGATGTTGCAGATAAGGGAAAGGTGCCAAGATCGGAGGGGTTAAGGTGAACCCTGGGTGGGGCAGAGTTTGAGGAGCAGCAGGTCACATGGTTAATGTGGTCAGAGTAACACACTACAGCTGGATTCAGGTGATTTCTGTTTGTATTACAGACGTCTATGCCAAGTATTTGAATCTCGCAGTTGTGAATGAATGAGCAAGCGAAACGCATTCAGCCTGATGCTGCTCTGAAGTTCTCTCTGATCCAAATTTTGACGGAAATCTTATTTTGAATCTAACTTATTGTGGATCTATGTAAACTCTTGCAGATAAATTAAATCCAGCAGTTCCACTGGAAGAGAATTAGAGTTTTGAGTTCAACCGTTATCAGTATTCTAAAACTGTTAAAACACGTGTAAAAATGACCTATATGTCAGAAAAGCATAAACAAGACCAAAAAAAAGGCATGGTAAGTGAAGGGAAATGTGTTTTCATTGGGCAGAACATTAAGGACCCCCAGTCATTTTAATCTTAGGCATGTCCATGAATGAGACATGCAAATTAGACCAATTTCCAGCGGTAGGTTTAGATGAGTTCTCCGCTGAATCCCAATGCATCGATTCAAAACAAACAGACACCACTTAGAGTCAGATCTTACGGTGAGTTTCACCTTATGAATTTCAGCTCTGAGCTCTAACTCAATTAAAGCACAGAGAAGGAATGTCACGCAGAGCTTTCCAACTGTACTCAGCACACACACCACACACACACACACACACACACACACACACACACACACACACACACACACACAGAGCAAGGACAACACACAAGGGGTCAAAGATATGTGACACTAATGTGTGTGTGGTCGACTTCAAAAGAATTATTTTGTTGGTTTGTGTTCAGGTTTTTTTTTTTGTTAATTTTTTTATTTTTTTGCTATTAAAGTGATACATGGTGGATGAACTCCATACTCTCTT
The DNA here is from genome assembly GCF_902362185.1 of Chanos chanos. Lineage (NCBI taxonomy): Eukaryota > Metazoa > Chordata > Actinopteri > Gonorynchiformes > Chanidae > Chanos > Chanos chanos. Next base: position 47,137,619 of record NC_044498.1, on the reverse strand, counting down.
ACCACTGCAGTCCACTGTACCAATCGCCACAAATATTCCAGCAGATTTGTTTTATTCTAACATCAAGACCAAAACCACATTTCTGTCATCAGAGGGACTTAGGTAGTACCTCACAAATGCTCGCACGTTGATTGTAATACAGTTCTACCTTGTAAAAAGCAATTTAGTTAACAAAATAGTTTTTTTTATATAGCCATCAAAAGAGGTGAGCAAAATTTCATATCTATTGACATCATACCTACTCCATTTTTTCATGAAAAAAGAGAAATCTCAGTATGAAGAAAGCTTTTTTTTCCCTCCATTTCTCACACACACACACACACACACACACACACACACTATTAATAGCGGTGGAATTCTGATCCCTCTGCAAGTGGCTATCAGAGCAAGTGGGTCATGCCAGAGTGAGGTATCGCGATCGATCAAATACCAACCTGAGGGGAAATGTGAGCGCGAAGAAACACGCATAAATTCTTCCTCCAGGCCAACTCGCCGACGACGGGAGAGATCTGTGGAAAGTGAGTAAAAAGACGAGATGAAAAAAAAAAGACGAGATGAAACATTGACAGCAGGGGCGGTAAACAGGGATGTGAGGATGGGCCATGTTTGGACCAGGCAACACTGGACATCAGAGTTACATATGTCACCAATGAGCGCTAGGAAAAAAAAAAATCCCGAGGGGGGGGTGGGGGTGGGGGGGAGAAAAAGTTACCTCATTCAGGACAGTCATTAAGTGCTGTCATAAAGATATATGAGACCAGAGGAGAAAAGATAGGGAGAGAGAATGAGGAGGGATGACTTTGAGAGACCTGGAGTGAGGGAGAGAGAGAGAGAGAGAGGAAGAGAGAGAGGGAGGGAGAGAGAGGGGGGGAAGAGGGCAAAAGGAGAGGCACTAAAGGTTCACTGCTAAGGTTCTTTATAATCTAGAATTATGAACTAGAGAATGATGTGACTGTTAAACTGGAAAAATGATTCAAAAGTTGATGATGAATAGCCTGTTCTTTTAGGTCTGCCAGCGCACAATTACATATCTGTGTTTCCTGCTTTTATCATTGCAAATGTTTTCATGTCAGGAGGAATATTACCAAAGCTCATATACATTTCCAAACAGTGAATCCATATTTACAAAGATGCAGCAAGAGCAACTTCTCTGGATTCATTCTGCTCTCAGTTATGAAGCTTATAAATACCTTGAGCCTTAGCGTCAGACAAATGATAACCAACAAGCATTTACTAAAGTTACAGGCCATTAAGAAAGCACCAAATTAATGAACGCTATTCTCATTTTGGTTCAGTTTAAATCGGTCTCCCAGAGAGGAGAACATACGAACACCACACCCCGCCTTTGCCTCCGAGGGCACCGTTTCTACCCTCCACAACTGCTCAGCCTCTCTCTCTCTCTCTCTCTCTCTCCCTCTCCTGCTCACTCTCGTGCTCTCCCTCTCCATCTCTCTCTCGTTCCGCTACGGCTCTCCAGTTCTAATTGAAGTGGTTAATTAACTGAAAAAACACATTAACACCTTTCCAGGCCATTAGGAGATGTGAGAGAGGGTGTGTGAGAGAGCTCGCATAAAAAACTTGCCCAAAGTGCGTCATGTTCTTCTCACTCGCTGTCACCCCGGAGACAGGCATGGCTACTGAGGGGGGTGGGGGGGTGGGGGATGGGCGGAGGGGCACAGGTGCGCAGGTGTGAAGACGGACTCAGCGACTCGGACATTCTTAATTTGTTTTTGTCTCGTCTCTTTGCGGAGAGAGAGAAAAATTGTGTTCTACGAAGAAGCAGATGCATAATTGAAGTGCATTTTATGTGGCCTTTTATTGTGTTTCCTACAAAATGCAGCCATGGTATGAAAATCTGCTTCAGAAAACAAGACTAATTATTCTTTTTTGTCAGGATGGAAGTACACATACACAGACAAACACACACACACACACACACACACGCACACACAAATCGTGCACTCAAGTTTGTATTATATCCTAGTGGGAAATTCACACTGACTTCTATTTTCATAAAACTAATGAATAATAACCTAACCTTACGCATAAACCAAAGAAATATTTCAGCACCTTTTCTTTTTAACAGCGACAGTCATATACATATTTTTGGAGAATTGGGTACCGTTAAAATACACACACACGGGCGCTGTCAGTATGGTACGATATGATGAGGGAGGAGTTTTCCGGCTTTCCGGTCACAAAACCGGCCTGATCCGGACCAATACAGAGACACAGAATATCACAGATAGCCACATAGTTACTAGTTGTCAAGATATCTCCCCGACACATACATGCACACACAAATGTTCACACATGTACTCTCTCTCTCTCTCTCTCTCTCACACACACACACACACACACAGACATAGCCCTACTGGGCATTGTTCACAGAGCAAGAGATGTAGAGACAGATCCTCTTTGGTCCAGCAGTCACACACACACACACACACACACACACACACCCCACAGAGTTGCTTTAGAACGGCAGAGAGTGGAAAGACACAGGGGCGATAATGCAGTGCCTTGTCTGAAACCCTGTTTGTGTCCAGAGCCCAGTACCAGCTTACCAGTAGAACGGCAGGGGCAGTGACACCCTCGCATCCACACACAATTGCTCACTTATGCCTGCCATTCTGTCTCTGATTCACACTGAAACAAGCACGCCATTCTCACCAGCCCTGCACAATGAACCGAATGTACCAATCCAACTGAGGGAGGAGAGAAGGGAGGGGAGGGGGGAGGCGGTGGGGGAGGGGGGGGGGGGGGGGGGGGTCAGTGTTGTGCGGGGGGGGGGGGGGGGGGGAGGGTGGTTGACAAATGTAGATTTGGGAGTGTTGACCAAATTACAAAATATACTTCTCTGTGGACCTTTTTTTTTTTAACATGGCTGGCATGGTTGGGATGACAAACATATATTTTTTTTTTTTTTTTTTCTCTTTTTTGCTTCATGTTGATACACTCACATTACTCACATTTTGCTCTGTTCTCGTAGGACTATTCAGCCTTTGTCAAGCCAGCCTGGACAAACTGTGCGCTCCTTTGTAACGCTTTTGGGAAAGGTTCACATACTAGAGCAAATATCCCAACCATCGGCTACACCTAGAAAGGCCCAACCACCCACTGCATTCCCTCGGTCGGGGGAACAATTTGAGCAAGTGTCCTCTGACCAGAGCTCTTCAATGGGCTGAAATTATGTGCCTTCCAAGGCGGGTTGGAGGGGTGGAGGGGGGGGGATGCAGTTATCATCGACCGTGGAAAGCGCCTGACTGGTATAGCGTGGGTTATGGGCGTATGGGCGTGGTTAGCATTGTCCTCTCGTTGCTAAAACAATGAGACATGTTTTCTGATCCTCGTACAAATCCCAGGGGAATAAATCTTCACAGACGTCACGCTGTGCTCCCAGTACGCGGTCAAGGTCAAGAGGCGAGAAAAATGTTACCCAGTCAGTGACCAAGTGCGGTCTGAGGGAGTTTAGGGTCACTCCCCTATCTTCTCTGTTTCTTCTTTTCATCTCTCAACCTATTGTGGTTTTAATTCCCCTCTTGAACTCTCCTCAACCAGTGATCTGTCTTTGAAATGTGACTCTCCAGACTCAAACGAGGAGACCGGATTTCAGTTACCCAGTAGCTGCTGCTTAGTCACTGCTTCCCAATAAGATGTTTCACTGCTGAATATTTCGTTACCTTCATAGTCTTAAGAAGCCTCCCTCTCTCTCTCCCTCTCTCTCTCTCTCTCACTCACTTTCTCTTCCCCTCTCTCTCCCCTTCCCTCTGTCTTGGGTGCAATAGACCCCCCTCCCCTACCCCCCCCCATTCAATCTTCCAGTTTTAGGAGCCTAATCCCTCAGACACACAGCATGTGTAGCGTAGCGATCATTACACAAACCTTTAAAACGGTACTCCGTGTTTCTCACAGCCGGAGCTCCAGGCCCATTTAAAGAAAACAGGGAAATCAATATTTCTTATTAGGAATCCCTACTGATACGCCTGAGGCTCAGAGTTCTTCCTGGTTTTGTTTTTTTTTCACCCTCTCCTTCTCTCTGTTTTTTTTTCTTTAAGAGCTCCTTTCTTTTGCAGCACTGAGGGGTATAAAAGTAGGAGGTAAAGGCTTGCGCTGCTTAGAATGATTCCAGTTTTTTTTTTTTTTTTATTTGGTTTTGTCTGTGTTTTTAAATGCATTTAGTCAAGAGCTTTCAAGCACAATTCAGGAGCGTGTTTTCTTAGCAGTCCTATTAGGCTCAGTGTTAGAAACAGTTGTGAGAAAAATACGTTACAGAACATGTTTGCTTTTGCCTTTGTCACTGGAATTAAAGGATAAAGCTTACACTGAACTTCAGTATTAACTTTCGCTGTACAATAATCTGACTAATGACCTATTATGTTATTCGTTTTTTTTTGTTTGTTTGTTTTCAGTTCTTACTGTTGGTACTGAATGTAGTCGACCATTGTACTGTGACGCCCTCGCATATCTGGTCACATTCCCAAGACTGCTGCTCCTGTATATTGTAGCCAGTCCAGTTGTTACTGCGGCTGCAGCTCCACTAGACTTGTTACTTTTGACCTCCACTCCCTAATGTCTGTAACTGTGGGGCTGGTTCACTTGCAGAGCCCAAATAGAGGACACTCTGGGGGCACTCTGGGAGAGGTCACACAGGGAAATCAAAGGCTGTAGTCTCCAGTAAGCGGTGATAGATACACTCACACTAAGTACATTCAGAGAAAGGGAGGGAGGAGGAGGAGGAGGAGGAGGGGGTTAGGAGAGATGGAGGTGCTGTCCTTGCCAGGGATAATTGGGCTGTTTCTTTTATTTCCTCATGGGTCCCTCTCCATCCTTTTCTTTCTTTCTTTCATTCTCTCTCTCTCTCTCTCTCTATTTACTTAGCTAAAGAAAATTGTTTACTGGGGATGGTGGAAGAGGGGCACTGGAAAGAGGGGTTTGGGGGTGGGGGGTAGGAGATGCGGGTGGGGGGGGTTGGGGGGTACAGCCTTTCATTGTGATTGATTGAGAGGGCCATGGGAAAGGGCCATTGGGATAATACACAAGTTTCACGGCCGTCCGTTTCACTGCCTGTTTGGGAGGTTGGTCAGGTTTTCTAAGGGCTGACATTGTAAAAGCCAGTGTTACGGCTCTGATGGGAGCCAGAGGAAGCAGTGACAAGACTGTTACTTTAAGAGACCATACAGCAATATCTTGTGCAAATAAGGCAAACATCCACAGAAAGGTATTATTGTTAGTATTACTATTATTATTTTTGTTGTTGTTATTGTTGTTGTTGTTTTAAAACAACAACAACAACACTCCACTCCATTTCTTTTTATAACAATATCTCAAGACCCAGCGGTAAAACACATCAGTGTTTTAATTTGATCATCCAAATGACTTGTGTTAAAAACTTGTGGCGAAAAAAAAAAAAACATGTTGAAATCCCACAGAAACAGTGAAGAGTTGAAATAACCTGACATTAATTTTCTGCTGGCTGGCCTAAAGTGACCAGTCAATTTGCTGGTATGAGAAAAATCATTACACAAGCATAAAAATAGTCCGCGTCAGAGAAAATTAAGCCACCGCGCTCTCCCCTAATGTCGTCGTTTCTCTCTCTCTCTCTCTCTCTCTCTCTCTCTCTCTCCCTCTCTCTCTCCCTCTCTCTCTCGCTCCCTCTCTCTCTCTTCAGCTTGTCTGCACTAAGAAGCTGTCCTTCCCCCAGGATCAGTGGAGAAGGCAGAGAGTAATATAAGATGGTAATTACTGATAAGCCTAGGAACCCCAGGGAGAACAGACACCTTGAGCCTCATTAGATCATTCACTGGCCCATCTGATTCTTCTTCTTTTCACTGTTAACTTTCCTCTCTAATCTATTCTTCCTCTAATAGCATATCTCATAACTTTGCCCCTTAATTATCTATCATCATCCTGGCACCGTCAATTTATTACCATCTATTTCCATTTACAAATCGATATCCTAACATGAAACTGAATCAAGCGCTTTGTTGTGCGATATTTCATTTGAAACATATCGAACATACAGCTGTATGCACCGCCGATAAAGTCAAATGTTATATTTTCAATTACATCCATAAAATTGAAAACTCAATACTCTTTTTTTTTCTCTCTCTTTTTTTTTTTTTTGTTTCTAAGATATGGCCCATTTTCTCTCCAGAACATTCTACTTTCCCTGCTTCGCAAAATGACATCAACATCTATCTTATCTTTATGGGTATAAACCTCTGAGTCCTTAAACTCTTTACCCCAGCGTTAATCAATAAAAGCATTCGTCGTGCTGTGAATGGCAATATTAGAGGTCCTTGGTCCTTATTAGCAGCTTAAGGTAGGAGAAGCTTTTTGAGGTTGTCACACAAGACAAGCGTCCTCTAATGATTGATTATTGATTATTGGGTTTTGGGGTGGGGGAGGGCAGGAAGGGAAGAGACACAGGGTCCCTAAAAAAAAAAAAGAAAAAGAAAACAAGGTCATTTTCTTTAAGAAGGAGAGAGGAGGAGGAGGGGGGGGGGAAAACGGACAGAGAATTATTTGATCTTCCGCATCATTCCTATCGGAGGTTCCGACGGTCGCTGCCGATGGCCACAAATCCCGTGGATTTCAACGGCTTTGAATGCGTTCCCTCCCTCTCGTCGACAGCATTCTCTCACCTCTCGGATGAAAAAGAAGTCCCGATCTCACAAGAGAATTTCCGGAACACTGACAAACAAGGGGAAAAAGGAAAGCTGGATGCTTAGAGATCTGTTTTGCTCAGTCGCCCCTTTGATGTGAAAAAAAAAGAAAAACATAGCTTAATACATCTTTTCAATCAGTGTACTGTTTCTTAATAGCTTGCCGACCCCCTTTGGCCTCATCTTAGTTCTTCATCTATGTCTTCATCGTTCAAGCAACAGTACTGAGTAAAATAAATGAATCACCCAAGGATTTTTCCTTCCTAACAAAATCAAGTTTCTTGGTTACTTGAATGATTACACAGTTTAAGTGTACTTCTGTTTCATCTGGCTGCAAAAAAAAAAAAGAAAAAAAAAAAAAAGAGTTCTAATTTTAATTCATATAATCTGTATAATGCAGACTTACACATACAAATTGAAATGTTGCAGCATTCTAGGACAGAAAACATAAAAAAATAAAATGTCAGATTTCGAAGCTACTGTGCAGTGAATCGCTGCAGGCAGTATCATTCTTCAAAGGCAAAAGACAACTCCAAACCCTTTGCCTGCCTCTGAGGGGGAGAAACTGTGACATGCTGGTTCAGCCCAAGACAAGATTTAACAGAAAAACCCGACATACGCAATTCGCATTCATTACAATTGCAGGTCACACATTTGATCAAAGGCCAACACTTCCATCAATATCTCTAAAGGAGAAATTAAACCACAAACAACACTGGGTCAGTATAATGTTGACCCGATAAAGAAGTTGTACGTGTACATTTTTGTGTGTGTGTGTGTGCGCGTGCGTGTGTGTGTGTGTGTGTGGGTGTGTGTTTGTGTAGATATTTTTCAAACAGCTCTTTGGCTGTGCTGGGGGCAGAGTGTGGCTGATGGAAGGGCCTATTAGTCAGCCCTGGAGAAACATGTTTAGCTGATATCAGTGTAGTCATACACATAGATCATTGTCATTTAAATGAGCAGCAACAACAATCAAACAGAAAAGGTAATTACATTTTACCTTTCGGAGAGAGATAGAATTGATTTGGTTAGCCGGGGAACATCAGACAGAATCAGAGCGCCTGTTTCAGGACCTGATGATGAAGATCTGTTTTAATGGGGACTGACAGCCCAATGAATTGGGAGCAAGGGAAACATGGATGCTGCATTATGGATTGTCGAAAACAGAAGCCGGGGGGGGGGAAACAAAAAAACAAAACAAATACGCAAATAAACAAACAAACAAACAAAAAACTGTAATGTTCTGATCAGATTCTGAAACAGTGACCTGTCCGGATGGACATGGATTGTACCTTATACCGACACCTAAATATTTTCACAACACCACAGGTGATAGAATATACTAGAACAAACGGAATAATTAAAATGAGCTGTGTGCAAATTTGAGTTAGTATTATGCATTGTACTTGCAAATGCTGCCCCTTTACTCCTAACATTTTCATATTCTGCACATTTTCCCCTGGCAAAAGGATTGCATTAATAATAATGTGTTGAAAACACTGTTTATTAAGTTCCAGTGGGCAGCTCTTTGTGTGCCGTGTATTACCGGTGCCTTAGCATAAGATGTACTCATTAAAAGGTTCTGTGGGGATATACTGGTTTTTAGATGCATGTTAACTTGCCTGAATTGCTGAAGCTTTAGGATTTAAAGAAAAATATAGCAACATTCAGCAGGACTTAACAGATCTCCCCATTCACATCTCACAGAGTCCCATGTGCACCTAATTGTGCAGCAGTCTCCTTAAATGAAACGAATGCCAACCATACCCAGTCTGCCAGCTAGCCAATCATTGGCTTCCCTCTCACGTAGAATGAGAGCAACATTCAGCTCTGGCCAAGCAGCCATCAGACTGAACTTGGATCCTGGCCTCTCTTCCTTTTGGCCTTTCTTTTTCTTTCTCCATCCATCTATCTGTCCATCCATTCCTCTATTATCTCTAACACTCCCTCCCCTTCTTCCCCCCCTACCCTCCTCCACCCAGATGTGTCCTTATGTGCCAGGCCAGGGTCTTTTTTTTGGGGGGGGGGGGTGCTGGGGGGTTAGACTGTGCAGCTGGGATTGAATTCACACAGACCATTGAGAGGCAGAAAGAGAGGTGGCATTCAACATGATGTGTCGTCATGACATTTGATTGGCTCAAATAATCAAAGGCCTAAGATTTTTACACGCTTACCAGTCTTCCTCAGTTGAATGATTGTTCATGTTGGTTGGTTGACTAACTAAATCACTAAGAGAGTAAGAGAAAGAAAGAAAGAAAGAAAGAAAGAAAGAAAGAAAGAAAGAAAGAAAGAAAGAAAGAGAGAAAGATTTATTAGATTTTTCTTTTTTCTGTGTTTGGCCAAAGAAGATTCCTATCTGTCACCCCAGAGTGGTGGATCTGTTCGCTCGTTTACCGTGTGAGACCTATGCCTCTTTTTGCTGGCATTTGGAAATTTGGAAATGTTTTGGTGTATCTACATGACAGAGTGCGAATTATACAATGACAGTTGGGGGGGAGGGTAACTTTTTCTCCAGGGCTATATACCATAGAGTGTATATATATATATATATGTTTTGGACCCCCCCCCCCAACTGTTGTTTTTACCTCTTTTGGGGGGGTCCAAAAGTCTTAATTAGAGAGGTCAGACCCCCCCCCCCCATCCCCCAAGTAATTCAAACCCTGCTGCATGATCACAGTACCAAAAAAAAAAAAAAATTGAATGTGTTACTTGGTAAGCAGTTCTCAGAAACAATACAACATCCGTATCTCAATGAAAGAAAAATTTTGGATGAAAGTGTTTGTGCTTGCATGCACGTATGTGTGAAAACTTGATGTGTAATCTAATTAAAACACCAGAGGGGCTAACGTTTGTGATGCCACCCCCTGTAGGATGCGGGACTGATGGATTTCTATACGTTCTTTCTCCTCTCTCTCTCTCTCTCTCTCTCCCTTTCTCTCTCTGCAGGCCCAGCTGACACTGTATAGCCTATACTGATAGCATCTCCCTGTTCGTGTTTTGACTGCCTGTGTGTGTTGTCTCTGTCTATTCTCTGCTTATCTCTGATGGCTTTCCGCATGGAGGGGGGGGGGGTGGGCGGTTGGGGCGGGGGGGGTGGAACGAGGCCTGCAGAGAGACAGAAAACTGTCACAGTTCTGTCACTTACAAACACACTTCTTTTCCCCAGCAACCGGGAGCTAATGCAATTTCACAAAGAACAGACAGCATGCCATCAACTGTAAAATCTACATTACCTGACACACGGAAGAAAGAAAAATGGACTTAGTATGGAAGCAGATAAAATCTTCTGAAACACACGGACACAGAGAGCTCACAGTTTACTGTGGCAGGACGGCAGTGTAGACAGAACTTTATGAGGAAAATGGTGTGGATTTTTTCTCTTTTCTTTTTTTTTGTCAGTTTTTTTTTTTTTTTTTTAAACTTACTCAAAAAGAGTAAGAGAGTCTGAAGAGTAATGAAAGGTATTTCTTTCGAGTTTATCAAATCACATTATTTATAAATGAAAAACAAACAAAAAACAAACCAAAAAATAGCTATGGCCTATCACCATGTCTGTTTTCCCAGTCTCCACTCTGTAATGATGCAATGCTGTTTACCAGTGCACACTTCTGACACTTTCGCATATAGGATAGCATGGGGTCCTTTATACAAATACTGTATATATGTGTATATTATTGTTATATAGATGTATATGTGCGCGTGTGTGTGTGTAAAAGTGTGTATCTGCCATATAAGAGTGTGCATCATATATTTCATCTGCAGGTAGAAACCACTGTGCAGAAATTCCCCATTCATATGAACGTATTGAAATGACCACGACTATTATTAAAAGTTTGTGATAATATGTTGCACCATTTACAAATAATTTGTAGATTCAAGTGCTGAACATATTTTTACTTAGTTTGTGTGTTTGGTTCCCATCAGAAGGAGGTCACAACAATTTTTAGAAGTATATCATCCAGGTGTGAGGTGTATGAGGTATGATTGCATGTCTTTGCAGGCATCTTTCAGAATCAGATGTAGATCAAAGTTCTAGGAGGACGAAGAATTTGGAATCATATCTCTGTTTGAGGTACGGTAACACAAACATGTACAATCAAAAAATGCAGACAGATTCCTGAAGAGTCAAAAAGCACTTCTTTTTTTTTTTTGCTTCATCTCATGAATATGTACGGGAAGTTGTCACAGCCAGTAGGTCAGAGAAGCAGAGCTGTAACCAGGGGGTTGTGGGTTCCAAGCCCAAGCATGATGATTCATTTAAGATGTGCCCTGGGCACTTAATGGAGCCTAACCTCCAAAACTGCCCAAGACCTGAGTGGTTTCTAATAAGTATATGCTGCCTTGGATAGGAATGTCTGTTAATGCAATAAATAAAAGAGTGTATTGAATTTTGGCAACACTTCAGAAGCATCCAGATTACTCTAATACATCTGTCCAAGTCCAATCTCCTCAATTAATTTAGAGGGACTGGCATAACATCCAGTGCATTTCTGGAGCTCTGGACAAGGTGCTTAGTCAGTATAGAATAACTGGTCTACCTTGGTGTCTTTGTCTCTCCGTACTTCACTGATGAAAAGTGACCTAGCCTGTCTAGACATTTTGTTGCAACAACGACAACTGCAACAACAACAAAAAAAAACATCTTTTAAACGACTTCATTAAAGAAGAACTTTCCTTTGTTTGCTCCAATAAGAGCCACTTTTAAGAGAATGCCCAATGGAGAAAGCAGCTAACAAAGGCAATGAGACAGCACAGGAAAAAAGACACAGAGAGAAAAGTAAGTGTGTGTGTGTGTGTGTGTGTGTGTGTGTGTGTGTGTGTGTGTGTTTGGGGGGGGGGGGGGGGGGGGGGGGGTCCAAAGCCCCTATTATTACTGATGGCAGTTTTATCACTCTCCTCAGCCTATAAAAGCAGAGGTAAAAACAAGATTTTACGACATCTGTGTAACATAGTGTGATTAGAACACGCACAGAAGCACTTCAGGACACTGCTTTAACTGTGACTTACACAGGGATTTGAAAAACTGTTAACTTTCCTTAAAGTAGCATTCGGAAATAATATTAGTAACTGAGACACTATCAACATTAGCAATGGGAGACACATAATAGTGTGTGTTTAGTTTGAAAAACGCATGGAGCAAAGGGCGGAAAGGTATAATTAGCTTTCTGTGTGCAGTTTGTGCCCCTTTGGCCTTTGCTTCAGCAAAAGCTAACAGATTAACACATTGTTATAATAACTTTAAATATTTTCATCCAACTGCAACTATTATTACTACACCTGAGAGATGCTGTTTTTAAGTTAACTCCAATGTGTTAATTAAAGCAAGGGCTCTTCTGAGTGGGTTGAAAAAGCAAAAAAGGAAAAAAAGATTTTCTTGTGAGTCTTCCCGCAGCTGTATTCATTTAAAAAGAATAGCCGAGCATTTTTCAGGTTTCTTTTCAAAATGACTCTACTTTTGTTGAGGGAGACATGAACCTTAAGGAAAATTAATATTCAACAGGGAAGGAGTCATACTCAGGGATACTTTTGATGCCCCCCCCCCCCTCCGCCCCCCACTGTATTACGAAATAGCCCACCCAAACGGAAGAAAAGATGCAAACTTCCAAGGAATTTAACATGCTTGCTTTTATTTATCTAGAGGAGAGAGTTGGTGTTATGGAAATTTTCCTCGCCGTGTTGACATGATTTGTGACTGTTGAAGGCTTTGACCTTCAGGGGGGCCCCAGTTCCCAAACGGATATGTTGTCATGCAGAAGTAGCTGCCCACTGTGGCGTGTTCTGCCAGGAACTCCACTGTATATTAACAAGGGTACCAGAGCTTGTTCAAGGCTTCTGGATGATTTCAGATAATCTGATGTGTGTCAGAGGAGACATAGCCCTAATCAAGCTAAGGTCACTAAAAGTGGAGGAAATCGCAAACACACACACACACACACACGAGCCATGTATATTCAAGTGTTGTATTCACCGAACATTTGATATGATGTATGGAGCATTTGATATGTAACACACACGCCACACACACACACAGAGGATTGATTGCTCATATTTGAAAGATGATGTATTGTTATACTGACGGATCAGTTAAGTGCTACTGTCACCCTTGTGACCTTTGAACCACGCTTCCTTTGATGAGACTGATGTTCTGTGCCTGTCCTTTGGGAACCCAGTGGAGGACTTTGACACCCGCAGTAGAGGGTTACGCTGAACCATTCCTCCTGAATGTATCGCCTCACTATAAATACAGCCTACATTTACATCCCGGGTACACCACTGTCGTTCTGTCATTAACTCTTCTGTCTTGATTTATGTTCACATGTAAGGTCTGGTTGTTAACTTAAAGAGACTGAAACAGGATTTGTTTGAGATTTACCTGGATCTGACCAAAAGGCCATCCCATAAAGTCACAACGAACGCGTGACTTAAAAAAAAAAGAAAAAAAAAAAAAAAAAAGCCTGATCGGTTTGAAGTGAACGCTCGGCGTTGAACACATCCGATACCGTACTCTGAGAATACAGCGCTCAGCGCTCCCGTTTCCTCCAGTTCCTCCGTTCCCCTCAGAGTTTAGCATCTCAATGTGCAGGACAAACGCTGCCAAAGAGGGCTTCACCGCACGCATGAGCGGCCATCAGATTGAGACGCCTTATCCCCGGCTCGCATTCGTCATTGTAATTAGCCCTAATCATAAGGGGTGTCGGGGGAGGAGAAGGGAGGGCACAGGCTGTGAATGCGCGAAGAGCCAATTCACAACTCCTGCTCCATTTGAATATGAATCTCCACAGTAACCAACCGTAAAACAGAGGGAGACAAAGAAGGCCTCGGCCATAAGATTCCGTTCAGTTCGACTACGCTCCGTCCCAACCTCCCCCCCACCCCACCCCCCACCCCCCGATCCAAAAGACCCCACTGTCACCCTTTAAGTTTCGACCAAGGCCTAGGCCCCCTGAAACAAGGCCTCCTTAATGAACACAATATAGTATTCTTTCCCCTTGAATGACTCAGGGGAGACTGGACACCCCATACAGCTCTGCCAAGGACAGAAGACAATGAAGCAAAGTAGGGAGATATTGAGGGAGAGAGAGAAAGAGGCAGAGGCAGAAAGAGAGAGAGAGAGAGGGAGGAAAAGAGAGAGAGAGAGAGAGAGAGCTTGGATGTTGAGCCCATCCAGGGTCCTAGCCTTTCCCAGATTCTCACAAGTACAGAATGCCTCTTTCTCCCTCACATTCAAAAAAAAAAAAAAAAAAAAATCACACATTCATGTCCCAAAACAGACCACACATACTGAACACCTACTCTGAAGTATCCTTCCGCTGATCTTTCTCACAACTTACAAACTGTTAGCACAGTCTCAACACACTCAAAAACCCATATCATCATTTCATGACAACCTGTTACCAAATATTCAGTGAACCATAACCAGAAGAATTTCACATTGATGGAACGTGTTACTGTCTCTTTTTCAAATGAAATCCATAATGTCTCCATACAAACCAAAAACAAACACCAAAACTGTGTTTTTTTGCAAAATGAATCTGTTATTGTTTTAGACCTCATTACACATGAACACAGGTCTGTGAAACGCGCTTTCATATACCTATATTTCAATGTGATTATCAAACAGGACCAACAGAGCGGTTCTGGTCTATAGCTTGGCAGGCAGTGTGAATGCTTTCTGTAAACGCATCCGCCTTGTTAATTATTCTGAGTTGAAATGATTAGAATGTCTTGACAGGCTCTGGTCCAAGCCAACAGTGATTAATGGAGAACCCCGGGCCCCTTATTTTAATAACTAATGGGATAAAATGATGATTGCAGCAAACATGTTAATGCTGTTACACTTGCAAATGAGATTCTTTGTGAGGAGAGAAACCAAGGCGTTGAATACATTTGTGTTGAAGGAAATCATAGAGCCTGGTTAATTCATAAAAATCATGAAGGCTTCGCCATGACAACAAAGGCAACGTGCTTGAGAGGACAGCCGGTGTTGTGCATGATAATTCCACACAGGCTTTAAGAAAACAAGATAAACTGTACTGAGTTTTGAGAACGAACACAAAAATGTCCCCAGGAAGAGTGATGTAACATTTCACGCTGTAATCAAAGTCATTTATTTTAAACGAGAGGAGAAAACGAACCAGTCGAAAATCATAAGGCTTTTCTCTGAGAGACTTTGGGAAGTGTCCTACCTGTTTCTGACCCCTTGCAGCACCAGACTTATTGCGCCACCTACTGGTGGGAGGGCATTTATACCCCAAGGCAGTGAACTGACGGGTGTGGGGGGTGGGGGTGGCATCCTCAGTTGTTATTAATTTCCAGAAATGATGCCATGAAAACTGCCTGATGCCAGAACAGAGTTCAGAGTAATATCAAAAGAGTTATTAACTTACACTGAACATTTTGGGGTCTGAAGACTTGGCTTTTATCTGATCTGGCTAACTGATATTCAATTTATGATTTGTTGCTGCAAATTAAAAGTTTAATATATGTCTAGTATCTTCTAGTTAGTTTGGTTTTTTTAAAAGCGTACAGAGACAAAACAAATTTCTAGGCACTGTGAACGTCTTTCTTGTCTTGGCTTTGGTTTGTTAGGTGAGGTCTAAATGACATATACTGGGAATAAAATAAAATATGGAAGACAGATTATAAAAAAAATGTGTATTTTAAAGTAATTACGTCTAAATGAAAAAGAAAAAGAGGGGAGTCGCACCACGAAAGAGCAAAAAATGATCTGAAAACAAAGCTCCTCTACATGACTAGACAGACACACAGCAGATGAATTAGTTTACAAATACCAAAAAAAAAAAAAAACCAAACGAACAAAAAAAACGACAGCATCAGAAATGACTATGGAACTAAACTGACGTTTCCATGACATAGTTTCACTGAAAACTTGTCAAAATTTGCGTACCTCACCACACTGATTTCGAACAGGGGTAGATGATAGAAAAAGACTGTAACCAAGGTCGGTTCGTAACCAAGTCGCAGTGAGAAACGAGACACCTGGACATTTGAGTTGACGAAAAAAAAGAAATATGGTCTCTTGAATTGGAGTTTCCATGTTGCTTAAATATGGATGGGTTTACTATGGAAGAAAGTTAAAGGAAGCCTTCATCCTTCATTGCACACTGCCTGTTGCTCACTGCTTAACACAGAGGGGGATCTACTATGGCATTGGAATGACAGTGATGTAGTACCATGGGAGGCAACCTGGTGGTCAGTTTGTCGCTTCATTCTCAGTGTGCCCACCCCAAAGAAAGGCAATTAACCCCAAGGCTGCTTTAAAGACATGTAACCTCTAACACAGAGGGAAAAAAACCCTAATTGTTATGTGCTCAGGATAAGAACTTGAACTAAATGTAATCTGTGTAGCTACTTGCCTGCATGGTAGAATTATAGTCAAGCAATATAAAGCCTTTTTACTTGAGCAGACATATACTATGGTGTAAACAATAGTAATAATTCCTCAAGAGGTCAATCTCCAAGGTCTTCCGATTCACCAGATTCAAATACTGAAGGTTAAACATCACTTCACATTTATTGGAAATTTTTGGAATGAAGTGCTTAGATTTCCACATTGTTCTTGAAGACTTCTTCGATACCTCACAAGAAAAACTGTCATAACCTTTCAGTTTCAGGTAATGGCAAAGCTCCCCTAAAGACAAACGTCAGTTTAGTTCCTTATTAGTAAAAGTTCATGTATTGGTTAGCGTTTTCATTTCTACTGTGTATACGCTTTATCTTAAAACATATACGTGTAACCTCTGTGACGCTTAGTCATAAATGATTCAGGGCATTAAGTGTCTAACCAAATCTCTGTTGTGCTTTGGGGGGAAAAAAAAAAGGAAAAACTGGCATGGAATGTTTAATGAAAGAATATTCTAGAACAGAAGCAGCTCGTCCAAAAGCTCCGGGAAAGAGGTGGCTAAGAGGAAATTACACAAAAAAAAGAAACGGTAATTCAAAAATCACTCATGCGTTTACTTTCAAGGATGACGTCTGAAGACCTTCAAAAGTATAGAAAGTAAGGTGTAAATAAGATCGAAGGAAAGTAAAGAAAGCCAACTCATGGACGGATTTGATTTTTCAGAAAACTTGGCGACCTTAAATAAAAAGGGAAAAAAAAAACTGCAGCATGTTTTTCCAGAAGAAAACTGCTGATTAGTTTGACTTGTGATTCATGTCCCTAGATGATGCGCTCCGAGGAAGTTTTCCCTATTACTGCAAACAATGCTAAGAATGCAGCATATAAACTAACTGGCAGCCAGACAATATGTACAGACAAAACAAACACAAATGTTTCAAAACCTCAATACCCTGACGAGAAAGCGTGTTCTATGAGTGATTTACAACCTCTTACAGCTTACCACTGTCTGTATGTTTTCGATATTTTCTTCATAAATAACTTAGAATACCAAGGACTTTTTAAAGACAATGCAATACATTTGGAGAATGCCTAGATTTCTTTGTTTGGATTCATCCAAGAACACATATGCTGCCTTTAACTATTTCAAAATTCCTGTGAATGCTATCGATTTTTAACTGTTTGGCGACCTTTTTTTTTTCCTCTGAGAAGAGTTGAGTAGATTTGTCTATTGTCACAGAATATACATTCTCTGTAGAAATGTCAGAGTGTACTTTTTGAGAGCTGGCAACAACTTGAAACAGACGAGCGGGTTATTAGCATACATTAGAACAGCTGGAAATGGCACTGAATTGTGTCAGGTTTCATTGTGACCTGGGACACATGTAAATGGCTCCACTTATTTTTAAAGGAGTAATCATTTTGAAAACAAAATCCCCCATCAATCTGGTCATTATTATACCTTCAAGAGAATGGCCCTGACCGTACCGTAAAAACCTCGGCAGGATGCAGAAATCAGCTTTAGAGCAATCTAAAATCTAACTTTAGAGTACTCTATGCAAAGCTAATGTTAAGCACTGCATTTCATACCATTTTACCCTGTGCTACTGTATTAGCCAGAGCCTCGTGATTCGGTCAAATAGTGAGCAATTTACTTCATCCGTTCCTCTGTCACCATTTCTGTCTCTCTCTCGCTCTCTCTCTCTCTCTGTCTGTCTCTCTCTCTCTCTGTCTCTCTCTCTCTCTGTCTCTCTCTCTCTCTCTGTCTCTCTCTCTCTCTCTCTCTGTCTCTCTCTCTCTCTCTCTGTCTCTCTCTCTCTCTCTCTGTCTCTCTCTGTCTCTCTCTCTCTCTCTCTCTCTGGAGAGGCAACGTTATTTCCCCCTGTTTTTATTAGTTCACCTTTATTCTGACATTCGGTGATTATAGATGATGTCTCCTGCCGTGCCATGCGTCTGGCCTTTGACCGGAGGACACATCTTGTTTCGCACAGATAAATGAAAAACATGAGGGAAAAAAAAAAAAAAAGTATCGATTTCATAGCAGGTGACCAGAACCGACACGTCATCGTGATCGCTTGTTGATTGTTTTCGTTTGCTTTTATAGTGGAAGAAACACACAAACAAACAAACAAACAAACAAACAGGGAAAGTAAACGTGCTGAGGTAAAGCCAGGAGGTAAACGTGCCCATTGCGGAGAGAGGAAAGAGAGAAAAATAACTCATTAAATTATTAATTGTACCAGAGTGGGAGGTATCTGTCTCCTGGGGCAACCGAATCAATGTCTGGTTTAATAATAACACGCGGTATCTGGGCCTTTTGAAAGGAGGGCAGAGTGATAACTGCAATGACCAATACTGCTCATCCCGTCACGTACTTAAACTGCCGCACCTGACGGATGACTGGATTTGATGCTCAAATTCCCGGGATTTGCGCGGAAACGGCACAAGGCAGAGTTAAGTCTCGCTAGGCCAAATGGGGATCAGGGCTTAAGCCTCGGAGATGGACGTAAGTGATCGCCGCCTGTAGGTGACAACAAAAGCGTAATAATATCCGTCAAGGGCTTTCGGAGGAAGAGAAAATGGTTGTACAGGTTGGATTAAAGTAACCTCCAAAGTATCTGCTATTTTTAATGAAATAAATGAAGTGCTGTGGTTAAAAAAAGAGGATACAAGACAAGAAGAAGAGGAAGCAGTAGAGGAAGAGGAAGAGGTGAGATTTGATGTTGGGGCACAGGGATATGATGGGGCATAGGAAGGTGAGTAACAACCAATCGTAAAATGCTTTTGTAATGAGCACATTAATCATCGTGTGTACAAACGTTTATCATATGAAATGCTACCGGATAACAGATTTTACCTCGAAAATATATTAAAATGCGTAAATTCAATTCAAAATAATCAAAGACCAAACGAGATATATCTATCCATATCCTATTTAACAATATTGCCATCACATTTTAACATCAGACAACAGCTGTGTCTGTCAACCAGCCACTGATAAACACAGAAAACACAACAGTATTAAATTACTGCAATATCTGTCTCTTCAGACTCTCACATGAGTGATCAAACAAACAAACACACAAACAAACAAACAAACAAACAAACAAAATGGCAAAAAGACAAATACTTAATGGACTTTTTTTTTTTTTACAAAACTTTGTACTTAAGCAGCAGCACTGTACGTAGCATTACCGAATAAGAACAGAAAGACTTTTCGTCTCTGGGGGAGATACAGTGTTTGTGAACAGAAGACAACGAAGATCAGGGAGATATGAGGAAAATGTCACTGATGACACATTGATAAGTTAACACAGACCATTCCCACTGGACTCTGAAAACATCCCTCTCTACTTCCATTCTCTTACCCTTACGGACACTCTTGCCTCCTCTGCAGTGAAAAGAACAGATTCAGGAACAGTTTTGACAGTATTACTGAAAAATGGAGCACCCTCCACCCTCCACCCCCACCCCACCCCTCTCCTGACATCTTCGGTGAACATCAGAGACCAATCTTAATCCCATTCACGCTTACTGAACACTCCCACCCTCCCACCAACCCTTAAATCTTCTCTCCCTACCTGAATAAAGATTTATGCAATCTCCTACGTAGCTGGCGGCGCATATAGAATTGCTGGGGGGTGGGGGTGGGGGGGGGGGGTGGTGTGTGGTGATGGTGGCGTTGAGAATGATCATTTTAACCAGATCCCCTAAATTTATTTTCGCAATTACAACGAACCCTGGATGCGGACTAAAAGATGCCACGCGTGGTCTTGTGAATTCGAGGACTGAACGAAACGTCTCTCTTGCTTCTCGAGAGGACGACAAGCACCTGGGGGTCCATTAGGAAGGGGGGGGGGGGGGGGGGGGGGGGGGTGAGGGGGATGGGTGGGCACAGAGGCACAGACACCGCTTGGGAGGCACGATGGATGCGCTCCTCAAGGGGGTGGGGTGGGGGGTGGGGGGTGAAGAGGACCAAGCACTAGGTAATGGAGCATCCACCTGAGACCCCCTGCAAGTGGCTAATGCTATGGATCAAAGAAATCAAATGGAGGAACATCACATGGCTCCCTTCCATGGCGGGCTCAGCTCCCGGACAGGAAAAAACAGCTTCTAGAAACAGAAGGCAGGTAAAATCTAGGTGGGGTTTTTTTTTCTTTTTTTTACAGCGTGGTGCCGAGAAAACTTGATTTTTTTTTTTTTTTTTTTTAATCAGTAGACTCCCCAACCACAACTAGATTCCACAGAGGCGAGTATGCAGTCTGTGAATTTGTGTCTGAGATATCAACTGCTAATTCATGCTACAGAAGCATCCAGTGTTGGATGATGTTTAAAAAAAAAAAAAAAGGCCAGCCCGCTGTCTTTATCATGTCTGGTTCATATACCGTTTGTTTGATCATGATGTCATACCAAGAGATCAACATTCGTTGACAGTTGACACAAGTTACACTCACTCTACTCAGCTGGTTATAGCCCTGCAGTCGCCCCCCCTCCCCCAACCCCTCCCCCCACCTCTCCTCACGAAAAGCAAACATGTTCAGTCGACATGTCAGGATGTCAGAGGGCCACGCACACATACACATACTCCCCTCACAACTCGCACATATGCTTTCGTCACAGCACAATAACTTTCACACCGATGAGTTACATTTTTCCAATATGCACAGTCAATTCTTCAACGGTGGCGCGGGTCCCGCTTGACTTTCCTGGAATGGAAGCGGATCTCAGACAGCTTGGAGTTGATCCCGATGCCAATCTGCCCTTTCCGCGCCAACGGGAAACGTGCCAGCGTGGCATCTGCGAAGGGAGAGGAGCGACAACACGACAACAGTTGGAATCGGGCGAGCGAGCGAGATGGAGTGGCGGAGAGAGACACAGCACTTCCTCAGCCCTGCCAGGGCTGTCAGACCATTAAGAGTGAGATGATGATGAATGAGAGGAGACCGCCCGATCGGAAGCGGCCCCCTACACCCCCCCCCCAAACCCCACCCCCAACCACCCACAGACGCCGTGGCAACGCTCACCCCTTCTCAATCCTCATTTTACTTTCGGAGGGCTTTGTTTTCCTTTAAGTTCATGGAGTCGATATAGGTAGGTATGTAGAGAAAGATAAATTCAATGATGTTACGGGTTCTAAAATTCAATTACTGGATAAGGTGAAGCTAGAGAAAACAGAAAAAACAGCCCTAAATCACTGCATGGGAAAAAAAAGAGAAGGAAATGAGAGAGGGATTAGACAAAGGAGGGTGTGATGTAAAGGTATTAGCATGCTGGAGGGTGCTTAAAAAAAAAAAAAAAAATCAGAATTCATAAATATTGATGGTGCCTGACTTGGAGCTTCTCATCTACAGCTCAGCAGCATGAGCGAACGCGGAAACAGAGAGAGAGTTCAAATGTCACGCGGCAAGTGTGAGATTAAATCTGAGATTAAATTTGTCCCCTCTAAACTCAGTCCCCTCTAAACTCAGTCTACACTAAATGTACACATGCACTAATCTTATTCCGAATGTACCCTGTGAAGTAAGATATTCTGACACTTACTGTAAATGGCGTTGATTTTGTGGGGGTCGAGGGGCGCGTGGTGATTGTGGTAGGATGGTCTCCGACTGCGCCCGCCCCTGAGGTTGCTGTTTAGCAGGGTGTCCCTGTCAAACACCCCGAGCAACAGGACTCGCACCATAGCTGTGGGCGACCGTGACTGATTGGCTATTTGCCAAGTACGTTCCTCACAGAAAACACCGGAACCTGGATAAACCTCCACTTGACGCTGAATCTGGCAAGACAACAATAAAGAGTAACAAACAGCAAACAGGCAAACCAGCAGAAGAAAGGATGGCAGGAGGAAAGAACGATAAAGAGAGAGACTATCACATACGGAAACGATTTACAGAAAAAAAAAAAAAAACCACACACACACACACAGGGGCGACGACAGCAGGAAATAAAAGCTATACAGATGTAGGAGAAGAACAAGGCCGAAAAGCAAAGAAACAACGAAATGCAGAAAGACAAAAGATGCCACGAACAAAACAGGGAACAAAACACACATCCTGAAAAACAGAGCGCCACAGACAGGTACTTCAAGCTGGGACAGAGAGAGAGAGAGAGAGAGACAGAAAGAGAGAGAGAGAGAGAGAGCAGCTCCACCTGCAGAGTCATCGATCTGCAAATTGACCGAGGCCCCTAACACCTGCCCTTGTCCCTCTACAGCCCAGTGGGTGACATGGCCGGCAAAGCTGGGCGTCCACGAAGAGGACAAAGCATGTGCACGGGTCTTAGGGGGGGGGAAGCTCCAATTATTCACCACCCTATCTCGCCAGCACTTCATCGATCTCTCTGACATTCAATCTCCGACCCGACGGACGGACGCGGAGGTGATACTCGCCAAATCCCTCCAATCTTTTGTCTTTTTTTTTTTCGTTTTTTTTAAGGTCACATTTCCCATGCACTTTGACGTACCGGTGTTCAAAAACACAGCGAAGTTGATTTCTCTCTGACACGCGTTCGGCGTGGCATGCAGGGCTCTAAGAAAAGTCAGGACCATGAGAGGTTGACGACTCTCTATTTTTTGGTTTCATGATACTCATGCATCACAAGTATGAGCTCTCTCTCTCCCCCTCTAACACTCCCTCTCTCTCCCTCTCTGTTTCATAGCAAGTATTAAATCCCATAGAAAGGATGGAAAGGATCCTTACATGTAGATTAGCTTTGTCTATCCCAGAGTGTTGACTTCTGAGCGTGTGTCCTTTGGGTTGAGCTGAGTAAGAGAAGTCACCGGAGGAGGTAGCATACTTATGCTGCTGCTCCTCCTCTGTGAGGAGGTTCGTATCCTGCTCCATACCTATCTCGTACCCCTGCTCAAAATCACTCACATCCACACCGTTTAAACTAACCGACATGTTCAACCCAAAGTCAGCACTGTGCTCATGCGCTTCGTCGTGTTTGTCTTGTCTGACTGCAGAGACTGTCTGAGGGAGGTGTAGACTTTGATCCATCCACTCCACTGGCCTGTAGCTTTCATTTTCGCCCATGCTTTCGGAGGTAGGTAGCGTAGACTCTGGATGGTGGTGGTTGGTTTGTTGAAAGTTGGCTGATAAAGTTTGCTTCATGTGAGACAGCAGACTTGGAATCTCTGAATAATATTGTCAAATAAAGAGTAAGGAGGGGAAAAAAAGCGGGGGTGGGGGTGGGGGGGGGGGGGGGTTGAACATATCTGAATTACATTTGACTAAAAACCTTGAAAGAATTCACATATCTATCTTTTCACGCAACCCGCCCCCCCCCCCCCCATTCTATGTCACCTCATTCAACTCTCCCACTTCAGATTCTCAAACATCTGAATCTATTGTCCTTTCCAAATTAGCGCTATTTCCCATTAACACATCATCCTTCATACGTCTACGTTCATTCCGTACCTTCCTATTATCCCAACAGCAAAACATCTTTCTTTTCTATTTCTCCTTTTCTTCAGAGCTTACACGTCCTCACCATTCACTAGCAGGTCTTTGAGACGTTGGTTTTCCGCCGCCATTTCAGCCTTCTCTCGCTCCAGCTCCTTAACCCTCACCCGTAGGAAGTGGAGTTCAGTTGTATCCGAGATGTTGTGCTGATCCGGCTCTGTTTTCATGCACTGCACAGGACGCACAGGATACAAAGACACGATATGAGAGGTACATTAAAACTGCTCTCAGACAATAAGCAAGATAACTGGCCCTGTGATGAAAGAGGGCAGTTGCTATAACTACACTGAATGTATAGGAAAGCTGTTAAGAAGCGGAGTGTATAAGGCCAAGTAAAGGCCAAAGTTTTTAAATGATTGTAAAAGGCTTCATGGAAAAAAAAAAAACCCTGAAATTGTGGGAATCTATGGCAAGATGTGAAGGGCTCGGTTATGTTCAGATCAGAAAAAAAATGTACTTTCAAATCTTTTGATAGCCAAACTCCCGTAACTGTTATCTTAACATACATGACATTTGAAATGCACAGTAGTTTTGTCAATCTCTTCCACATCAGATTACAACATGCATGGTAGCATTCAAAATGACAAGTTGTGGCAAATATAGTTGGCTGACATTTTTGGTACTACTAGTGCTGTATTAATCTAGGTAAAGTAGTGCAAATAAAGCATATACAGGAAGACTGTTATAAGCAAGGGATAAAAACCTGGATGAATTGTCATTAGTGAAGCAAGGCCATGGACATAATTGCCATTCTTCCAGAAGAGGAAGGGAAATGTCACTTCAAAAGCCTTGATGAACACAAGATTAAATTAAGTTCAATTGTTCTTTAAGTTATCTGTTTGTTTCTTCCAAAGCTATCAGCTATTCCTTGAAAATAAAATGTTTGAAATTACAGTTGCTCCCTGGAGGTAAAGACAAAAAAGGGCCAAATATTATAATCTGTCATCTCACTCATTAAAATGCAAATTGAATCGTGTTTAGTCAATCATTTTACCGTGCAAGTTAGGTTGTTATATGCCACATCATATTTGAGGAGATGCAGAAAACATTACATTGATGCCTTTTCAATTTGAATATTAATGAGGTTTACATCATTTACCGGATTCTAGATTTAACAAGGTCTACGCGTTTATTGAAGTGTACACAACAAACATTCCTACAAGACAGAGTATAAAACAGTTCAAGCCATTTTGGGATACGCCTAATCCTGTTTGAAGATGTTAAATGGTTCAGTCTTTGAATATCAACACCACAGCCTCTGAGATTATTGAAAATATTAAATGCGCTATAAAAGATGTCTGATGGCCAGAAAAGAGAGAAAAGAGGAAGGAGAAAAAAAAGAAATGCACATGCAGGTGTATTTCCGTCAATAGGAAGGCAACGTTTTGGATTTACAGAAACATATTTTTACATGTGAACAACAGTTTTTTTTGTTTTTTCTGCATCAGCTTCATACAGCAGGAAGGGATGTGACACCAAGGCACAAAAAGAGTTCATGAATAAATAAACAATCACAATCACATCAACACCCAGAACAACACCCCCCTCCCCCCGCCAGAAAATCCTTTTAAAAATTAAAAACAAAATGTGCTTTTCCAATGGGCTCAAAAAAAAAAAAAAAAAAAAATCCAAATTGCAACCTTCTAAGAACTTTTCCAGAACATGGTGATTTTCTTTTCTTTTCTTTTTTCTTTTTTTTTTGGCATTTACCATTAGTCATAAAAAAAAGAGATAATTACATCACACCCTAGTTCAAAATAATTAGCACATCCATGCCTGATTGTGACATGAGTAACCCGAATTCAGAACACAAGTTTTCCGTTCTCACAAACACTTGCTGAAGAATGAGATAACAGGCTTGCCTGTGTAGAGTCTCACTGCTAAACAATGCGATTTAAAATGGAAATAAAATGTCAAGAGCCCTTTTAAAGACCTCTCCAGTCTGTCTGCGTACACTGTGGTTAGATTCTACTGACAATGCACTTTATTGTAAGAACACAAACAAACAAACAAAATCTCACTCCAGTCAATTATTGTTAATTAGCAAGAAAAGATTAGACTTCTCATCAAATTTAGATTACAGTGTGGCATTGTGAAATGGTGACAATATATCTTCATTATTATACCAAAAGTAGACTAAGTCCACAGAAAGTTTTTATCAGCAAATACTTCATTATGCGGAGTGAGGTAACTTTTAAGTCATCTGAAGCCATCTTTGGGTTTTGCCTTCTATAACAACTACAGAGCTGGCCTGTTTTTAGATCCGTTACACTTCAGAGAGGCAATGCCACTTGTGGGGTTATTTTGAGTGAGCTAAAATTAAGGAGAGTTGCTTTATTTTTATTTGATTTATTTTTCAGAGGCTATCAAATAATTCATAATTTGACTGGAGGCAAAATCAGCTCCACTGGACTGCTGTTATTGTTTTGATTTCTTTTAGTGTTTTAACACCTCACACTAGAAGGCCAGAGGACAGTAACATGGGAGTAACATGGGAGGTCCAACCGACAACCACATTCTCCAGTAACATAAACCTTTCAGGCTTCAGACAATGCACAGACAATTACAGACTCACAGTCTCCACCTCATCTCGACAGAGCTATCAGAGATCCCAGACGTAAGATACGCTGGATACAGACTATACTTTATATAAAATGATAACGTTAAAATCCGTTGCTGTGTGTGGGAGCTGTATGAATATATTAATTGGCCATCTTACGCTGTTAACGACTGCATTCTCCAACGCCACTTGACCTGAGATGCGTTCGGTTCCTCGACAATCATACCCATATTCTGACAACTCGGACTTGGACATTTCCTGGGTATGACCACTACTTTCAAACTGCACAATACTCCACGCAGCATCCACAGACATCAGTTCAGGGCAACGTAATTGAAACAACGTTACTTGATCATTCCATTTCCGTCAATAAACAAGTTTCCGGTGTGACGTAATGTAGTTTAGAACATTCTTTAATCCTCAATTTGCGTGTCTTTTTCAACCGTGCGCGCTCATTTTAATTTGACCGGCAAAATGTGGATTAGTAGTGCTATACTGTGCAAATGCTAAGCCATCTGATTCATTTGTAAACGCGAACGACTGCCGAAAAACTCAGTTTCCCATACTCCTCTTGACCGAAACACACGCTCAGTCTGACGTAGAATTGAAAACATGTTAAGATATAGCAATGAAAGTCATTCTGTTGTGAAGTTCGACAGCTGAATCGCTGAACACGGAGATCTCCGTTATGATTGGTAAGCCTTACAAAATCCATGGCCAAATGTTACCGACTACCACGTCTCGCCTTCACGAACTGGTACGACGTAACGCAAATTACAGCACTTGACATTGTGCTGTGAGACGCAAGGCAACCTGGTATTGTCACTGCTCTCATTGCTCTTAAAATGCGGGGAGGTCTGGTCAGTTCTTGCACACTGTGGAAATCTTGGTTTCCGCACGCTGGATTGAGACACACTTTTTTGACCACAGGCTGTAACCGCATTAATGTGACTGTGTACAGGCGACAGAATTTGACAGCTGTCACACACTGTGTACAAATCGTATTCCAACCACCGCGTGCCGTGAACTCGTTTGAGCTCGGCTCCCTTGCAATAACCCGAGGGAGTTATTCGACCACTTAGTTCACCAAACTTTTTATCAGCGATCATGCTTTTATTTTTCTTTGAGTGTGTAGAGAATTGAAGGACTTTCTGGATACTCTGACAGTC
Organism: Chanos chanos; assembly: GCF_902362185.1. NCBI lineage: Eukaryota > Metazoa > Chordata > Actinopteri > Gonorynchiformes > Chanidae > Chanos > Chanos chanos. Next base: position 47,110,401 of record NC_044498.1, on the reverse strand, counting down.
TTCCTTTTATCAGAAATTGTTGAGGTAGACAGGATTAGTGTCACCGTTAAATTTGGTACTGTGATGCGAAAATACGATTGGGAAACATGACGAATAGTGGCTTTGGTTCTGTTATTTTATAATGACGTATTACACAATGAACACTTTAAGATCGTACATAAAGAGCCACTCTGTGTTAACATCTGTAGCTGGCAAGGTTTCCACATTATTTCTTTTCCAGGCATTTTTAAGGCAAAGCCCAGAGAAATGGTAGGATTAATAATAACAATTTATGGCTCAGTGGTACATAATTGAAATAGTCTTATTTAGTAATGTAATGTACAGGTGCTCAAATACAACAATACAACAACTGATAGCAACAAGTTGGGTGATCATTCCTCTCTCTCTCTCTCTCTCTCTCTCTCTCTCTCTCTCTCTCTCTCTCTCTGTTCCCACCTTCACAACTGCCTTTGCGATTTCTACATTTAATTTTGGACTCCTACTACATCAGTATGACTTTATCCACCATCAGTGACTAAATTACCACTCGATCATGGTAGATTCTAACACAACTGATTGCTTTGATGCATGTCTTTCTTTCAGCTGGCATTAAGATTACGCTTGTCAACCTATGAGATATGAAGATGGACTTTCCCAACAATTTTGCAGCTAGCAAAGCAGTGTGATGCTCTTTGAGATTAAATCCTCTTAAAATTGACACGTGTGTTCAAAGTGAAGGAACGTGAAGTGAACTAACTATAATTGGAATTCCTTTCTGGTGGATGGAGAGGCCGTCTTTTTGCTCTGGTCAGGTGGACTGTTCTAGAAAAGATGTATTGATCGGGCCTTTGGAGTGTCTCCTGTGTGTCGTTCTGGGGTTGGCTGATTCTTGTGAGACAGGGATTTTGTTTGAGCGAGCTGACTGAAGCTTGCCTGACTAAGTGAGAATAAGCCAAGCTGCATGGTTTTCAGCTTAAGGCGCTACATCTTGTTGCAGCGGGGCCCAATATCTGTTCCAATAATCTTGTCAAAAAAAAAAAAAAAACAACCTTTTTTATTGACAGAATTTGTCTGAGCCAGTGTCATAGGCAAGGGGAAAATCTATCATCTTCTCCCGAGAAATGTTACATACAACATCTTTGAGCTGCGCTTGTAATTGCAGCTATTTAAGGCATTGTAGTACAATGGAACATTTTCTATACATGGCATAATTCTTGTCGGCACGGTGGCTCAGTGGTTAGCACTACTGCTTCACAGCAAGAAGCTATACAGCAAGAAGGTCCTGGATTTGAATCCCAGTAGCCCCAGTCCTTTCTGATGTTCTCCCTGTGTTTGTGTGGGTTTCTGCCGGGTGCTCCAGTTTCCTCCCACCATCAAGGACAAAGGCACTAGGCACTGGCGAGAGAACAGGAGTTGGTCTCTGGGCTCTGCCCGTGTGTGTGTTCACTGCTCCCGTGTGTGTATAGGATAGGTCAAATGCAGAGGATGAATCTCATAGGTGATCCCATAGGGATCAATAAAAGTACTTCTTCTTCTTCTTGTCCAGTCATTGATGCGCTCAGTGACATAGTAAAATAGCTAAGGGACTGAAGGGCTTATTGTTGTGCATTGGTAAATGCGTTGTTAGCCCGTAGTAGCATTGGTAGATACATTGGTTAGTGTGTATATGGTGAGTGAGGATGTAGTGCTTCTTGAAAATCTTGTGTTCCTTTGGGAGCAGCAATTGGTAAACTTCGAGGTGGAGAAAGCTGTCTATGGAAGACTGCTCACAGGGGCCCCAGAGCGGAAGCAGTTTTTCATTAGGATCAGGGGCTGTGGTGTCAGTGGACAGTTTGCTCTTAGACAGCTGAGAGTAAATCCCATGTCGGAGTAACTAGTAGTGGCAGTTGCCGTGGAAACAATGGATGTAAATGAAAGAAGTCTTATCATCCTTTAAATGAAAATCTAAACTCAAATCATCATGAGTTGTGCTAAATATGAAATAAATTGCGCAAACAGTGTTGGAAATGTCAGTGGTTACTTAATAATGACAGGTCAGTCATTCTCTAAGCCGCTTATCTTAATTGGGGTCGAGGGTGGTGCTGGAGCCTATCCCAGTGCTCATTGGCCGAAAGAGGGGGAGACACCCTGGACAGGTAAATAACATTAGGTGATTTAAGAAAACAGGAAAAAGATCTTTAGCGTACGCTCAAGTTATAGACTTCTGTTCCTTTGTGAACAAAATGAGTAACAGTACCTCAATTTATTTACATTTTGCCAGCAAGCTGTTTTTCTTTAAGGCTTGAGTCAGTTTATTCTGTCAGACACTGATATAGTTCAGATGAACTTCCCCATGAATTTCTTCAATCCTAACCTGTAACTAATGTTGTCCTGAGCTGGTGAAGTTTGAGCAGGAGTGACAGTGGATCTCTCCCCAAAGTGGAAGTGATCAGAGGGGCCAGAGAGGTCTGCGCACAAAGACGGGGAGGAAGCGAGAGAGAGAGAGAGGGAGCGACACCAGTGCACTCTTGGGAAAAGAGCGGGGGGGGCAGAGGGGGTTGGGGGTGCAGGATTATTTACTCGCTGTGTTTGGAGTCCAAGGAGAGAATAAATTGCTATTGATTTTTGGTTCGTTGCAGCTAAGTGTCTTTCCTGCCTTTGGAGTCACTGTGGGCTAAGAATAATTTTCTTTAATATGTATCCCCATCTGTCTTTTCTCTTTTTTTTTTTTTTCCTCTCCTCACATCCATCCAAGGTACTTGTTGGTATTCATCTCTGTGAGCATGGGCATGCGTGCTGAGGTCAGCATAAGACCCTTGCTTAGCTGATGTCTCAGAGGTTAGGTAAAGTGGGGATCTTCATGAAGGTGGAAATGACTGGGAGGTGTTTTGAAAGCAGAAAGCATGAATGCCCGTGACCCTGATCTACAGGGGCAGTTATTGAAAGAGGTCTCAGTCACAACAAAGAAAAAAAAAAAAAAAAAGGAAAAAGGAGAGCAGTTTTTTTTTTTTTGCAAGAGTGAAGCACAGTGTTTAGGGACATGTGCTAAAAACAACATGCTTTTGAGGTTGATATGGGAGAGTTTTTGACTTTAATAAGGGTGAACTGGGGTAATCTTGGCATGTCTAGTCTAGTGGAAGTCATGAAAGATAGAAGCCCAACAGTGAAATGAAAGGTTGATTAATGCAGCAATATTAATGAAATGTGTTTAGAAGGACTTTTAAAGTCTGAATGAATTGGATGCAGTAGAATTTATTTTGTAGGCATGGGAGACATTTGAGGCAGAATAGGTGTGAATGAGTAGGTCTTGGGGTGCTGCAAATACGAATAAAAGAGATATACTATCTCTGTAATAAATTCAGAAATGCAGCTATTTTTTTCTCTCCAATCTAGATTAATCTCTTAGTTAAGAGTTTCCAAAGATGGAAGCTCTTGCAAAACGCATTTCTTGGCATCGTTGGAATATGAAATGTGTGAAGTATTCGATAATTTTAGCGACCCTGTGGTAAAAAAAAGTAGTGTGAGCAAATTGGTGACGTAAAGCCAGACTGTTTTTACTGTCTTGGAACCGATGATGAAGGAATTCAATGGAATCCATTTTAATCACATTTTTACATTTAATAAGTCTTTTAGTGCTTTATCTGTGGCCTGATATGTCTCTTTAGTCATATTTCCATTTATTGGCTTCACCGGAGGCACAAAAAAAAAAAAGAAAAAAAAAAAAAGAGGAGACCAGGAGACCTTGAGAAATCGGGGCTTTGGCGTGGGCTGGCAGAAAGGAAATTGGTGTGTCAATCATAAGTTTTCATATCTCCAAGCTAGCTGTCAGGAGTATGAGAGAAATGGACGGAGAGAAACGGATGGAATTGGGAAAAAGGGGAGTAAAAGAAAGAGCCAGTAAATAGAGAAGTGTGGAGAAAGTGAATGAGGAGGCCAGATCCTCCAATGAGGAGGGGGAGAGTAAGCGCTAGTATCTAATTACCTCAGAGAATGCAAGAGTCCATAAATTGCACAGGATAATGGCTATATTACTGTCAATCAATTCAAGCAGAATGGATATTGCAAATGTCGAGTAGAGCAGTTTGCAATTGGAGGGTAAATCTTTATATGTTGCCTGATCTTAGTGCGTGTTTATCACTGACGCATAGGTTACAGCGAGGTCACTAGCATCCTACAGAAATACAACACTGTAAAATCAGAGGATGGCGAGGGATGGACAACATATTTATACTACAAACAGCAATAGACACTGTCAGATTTTGTTTGTTTGTTTGTTTGTTTGTTTGTTTTTAAAAAAAAATACATTTTGCACTCGATGCAAAATTTCACAATCAACCCTTTCGCTACATGAAAATACAGCAGTAGAGATCACATTTATTCCAGAAAATACAGTCATTTAGAGTTTGCATGTATTCCAGAATGTTCCTCTGTAAGAATACAACAGAACCCATTTTAGACCGGATGCCCCAGACACCTGTGTCCGTGTGAGCGTGTGTGCGCGTGTGTCTGGGTATCTGTGTTTGTGCATATCATTGTCAATGTGTCCCTGTACCAGCCACCCCCCCCCCCCCCCCCCCCCCCCCCCAACTGCTTCAAGGACCCCAATCCCATTTGCCCAGCACCTCACTTTGATCCATTTTCCCTGAATTAATGTTTTATTGTTTAGTCAATGATTAGACCCCTGAATAATTTCACGGTTCAGTTGTGCCGACGAATGAATAGCCACCCCGAAACGCGCCGGGCGCCTTCGCCCAACGCCGCACTTTATAATTAAAACCTGAGGATGGGAACTGGAAAACAAATTCTGCCTGAAATTGGAATTGGTTACAGTGGCTCTCATGCAAATACGTGCCGGGGGCCGCAGGCTGGGGCCTCGTACGGAGGACGTGGGGAGGACGCAGGTGAGGTGCCTACTGGGAACAGGAAAGAGAAAAAAACAAACCCAGCGAAATTGGGAAAGGGGGGGTGGGGTGGGGTGGGGTGTTGGGGGTGGGATGAAGTGCATCCGACAAATGGGGGGGTGGGGGGTGGGGGTATGTGCGCTATCACCTGGTCTGTTGCTGAGTCTGATGGAAGTACAGCTCTTGGGAGAATCTGGAGTCGACGCAGTCAGCTCAGGCGTCTGTCTCAGGATGTGAGCTTTTTTTTGGATTTTTTTTGATGAAAAAAAAACAAAAACAAATTCCGTTCCGTGGTCCAAAGAGACCCCACTGAATAAACATAAACCTTAGAGCGAACCTCTCTGACACTTGTTGTGATACAGTGCCACAGACAGGTCAAACAGATTAACGGAAAAAAAAAAAAACGTGGATTTATTTGTTAGTGAACTGTGTTCATCAGCGCCTTTTTTCCTTCTGTGAGTTATGAACGTGTTATTTATGCGGGTAAAATGAATACCAGGGCTATTCATTTTCAGCTTTCATTTTAATGTTTTTTTTTGTTTTTTTTTTTTAAATCGTATTTTATTTGCAGTCTGATAGTAATGATGTTCTTTTTTTGTCCCTCCAGTCTTTATTTAAAGTTTATCAGTACAGAAAAGTAGCAGGAATGGGTTGGATTAAAAATCCTTTAGAGAAGGAGTTTAAAAGAAATAGTACTAATGAAGTTCAATATGGGTACACAAGATTTAATTACTGTTAGCTGTTATATAGTCACTTCACATGTAAAGTAAGTACTTTATATTGGGTTTTTTTGGGTTTTTTTTTTTTTTTTAACGGGCCTTAATATTCTGAATTTGGAAAAAGTTTCTGGCATATAAAATCTAGAATCCAGTGCAGTTTATCTTTCCGCTTTCCCAGAAAGAACTTGCTACCAACTAATATTTTTCCCCCCTCAAAACCAGCACTATCACTGGAAGAAAGACTTCTTTTCTTTCTCTCTCTCTTTGTCTCTCTCTACCCCTCCTCTCTGCCTCTCGGCCGTTACTAAAGAAATGTGGCTTAGGGTTTTTTGGGGTATTTTGTTTGACAAAAGCTCAAAACTTGTCTAGCTCTAAGAGAGAATTAGCGCTGCATTAATGACAAGCCTCTATCACATATCTTGCTCGCTCAGACAGCTATGACAAACAGATAAACACAGTCAGGCACTGTCATCACACTCCTCCACAGCAGTGTTAGCCTGTCAGACAGCCATCAGCAATATCTCAATCCACTCTAGGAACCACAGATATCCTCTGTTATTAGAGGTAAACTACCAACCGAGCTCATAATGTTGAATGTGCCTTTAGGAAGATAGTCTGCTAACTTCTAGTGGCATTTTAGGGCCAAAGTCTTGACAGTGAGTCTAAGCTAACTCAATGAGATTAAGTCTAGGGTTTTTTTTGGAGTACAGAGGTTCTAAAGATTTCAGTGCTTCTGTTTTTTTTTTCTTTTTTACTTTTTTTTTTTTTTAATCAGTGTGGTTCCTGATTAATGGAGGGATTTCTCTAATTGCGTCTAATACATGAATGATTAATAATAACGGTCATTATTCGGGTTTTCTATCGCTGGCCTCCATCTCTGCCATGGGCGAACGCCCCTGTTCTCTGCGAGTGCAGTTTATCAATACTTCACGACACTGTTCTTTTTAACCTCTATCGTTCAGTCTCATCCCCCCTTCTCTCCTGTTTGGCAGTGGTTTTTTGTCACGCTGTGTCCCGTAGGTGCCTCTCCGAAATGGCTTTAGTCTTTTTTTTTTTTTTTCCCCTCAGATTAATAAGAGAGGATAGATGGCAGGGAAAATATTTCCTTGTTTTACACCGTGCCAGCCGGTTGGCTGCGGCTGATGAACGGCACGCTTCAGAATCAATTTGGCCATTGATTTGCCAGATAATCTTCCTCAGGACAGAGAGCCTGTGAGGCCTGCCATCCACCGGCTCTCTCCTCCACTTCTTTTCCTCAGTCAGGATGGATGGATGACAGCCTTAGGCCTGTCTCTCTCTCTCTCTCTCTCTCTCTCTCTCTCTACCCGACCGCTGTCTGCCACTGTCTTTAAAACAGGCTGTGAGACATTAGCTAATGTCCTCCTAGCATCACCGATCATAACGCTCATGGGAAGTCGTCAGAGGAGGGCGGGGGTAAGAAATGAAAAAAAAAAAAAAAAAAAGAAATAAAAAAGGAAAGAAAGCCTTACCGTAGTATTTGTTCTCTTAATTGCTCAAGCAGAGTTGTGGAATTGAGGAATCTGTCTTCTTTATTGTTATGTTAGGAGAAATTAGAGGGGGTGTGGGGTTGGCAGTATTTTAAGACGCTTTTGCCGGCACAGTGACTGTGGTTTATCGTTAATCGATTAGGAGCAGGCTGGTGGAGTCATCGGGAGGACGGAGGCCCTGCAATGTCAGCTAGCGCTCTGAAAAGCATTCTAGCTGCATTTTTTTGTTAATATTCCTACGTGAAGTGAAGGACACGAATGGTCACCCTTCATGCGGCGCGTGGTGTCAGATACCCGGTCACGTTCTGTTATGAGTGGCAAGAGCGATACAGGTAAATTCACGCCCCTGGTTTCCCTCGTTTACATAATTGCTTTTTCTTATGCTATCTCCTCTCTCTCTCTCTCTCTCTCTCTCTCTCTCTCCCTCCCTCCCTCTCTCTCTCTCTCCCTCCCTCTCTCTCTCTCCCCCCCGTCCCCCTCTCACTCTTTCTCCCTCTCTCTCTCTTTCTTTCTCCCTCTCTCTCTCTCTCTCTCTCTCTCACACACACACACACACACTTTCTCTCGCACACTCTCTCTTTCCTCTTTCACTTTTTCTCCTTCCGGTGCCTAATCCGCCTTTGCTCTTTTCCTCTCTCCATCCACCCCCCCCCCCCCCCCCACACACACACCCCTCCTCTCTCTATGTCCTCTGTCTGGCTCCAGCACTAAAGAGTCCCCAGACCCGGTTTCCTCAGAAGCTGCAGTGGAGAATTAAGCCAATCTGTCTTCATATTACTGCCTGTGTGCGGCCCAGATTGATCTGGCTGCCTGCCACTCCAGCCCGACACAAATCATTGGCTTGCTTTGTTACCCTGACCCCCCCCCCCCCCCCTTCTCTTTTGATTGACAGAGCTTTCCTTCGTCTTTCTTTCTCCTTTTTCTTCTGCTAGCTTCCTTAGAATTACTGTCATGGGATTTAATCTGTAAATAAAACACATTTCATTATATTCAGAATGGATTCAAACTGACAGGTAGAATTTTTTTTTTTTTTTTTTTTTGCAGCGTTCAATATCCTACTGTCCTAGACAAGCTACAAACTTACAAGGCTCTCTCTCTCTCTCTCTCTCTCTCTCTCTCTTTTCCATATACTCTGCTGCCATGCTCAATTTCCTCCTGACAAACATTTACGCTGGACAGATCTGGCTGTTTCTCTGCCATGGTCTGCTAAAGCAAAAACATGGACTGCTCAGATAGCAGATCATTTCGTGGCGTAATAGCTTGACTCATTGTAGCTTTGAAATCACTAACCCTTGTCGCAAACTGTGTTCCATTACACTCCGTCTACTAAACTGAAAGGTAATAATAAAGAAATCGTAGCTTACCACTCATGAAAATTTGAGTGTAACAGTAAGGAATGGGTGTACACATTCAATAAAAGATGGATTAAAAAAAAAAAAGAATTTCAAACATGTCTTTTCAGGAATAAAACTGGACAGGATGACAGGTCTCATCATGTGTAGATGTCATATTACTTGCAGTTGTAAATATGTTCGATCAAGCAGTGAACTCGCGCACAGTGGAGAAGACCCAAAGTTTCTTGCGCTCTGCCAAGATGTGCTTTTAAATGCATATACACCTACCACAGGAAATGACAAAGAATTTAAGCACCTTTCTCTATGTTCAGCATAAACTCTTACATCCCTCTTTTCCTGACATTTTCATGTCCCTGTTTATCATTTGTTCAAAGGTAACGTTTTCTATGATGCATTCACTTTTAAATTGAATTGAGAGAATATATTTTAAGTGAGTTTTTTTTTTTTTTTTACTCGGTTTGTCCTGCGTACCGTATGGAATTGACTGGTGAACCACTCAGGGAGTAGTTTAGCGACCGCCCTCACGTCGCTCTCGCCGCTCGGACGGAACGCTCCGTCACTGTCTCTCGCCGTCTCGAGACAAGCCGTCGTAACCTGACTCCCCGCGTGATGAAACATGACAAAGACAGAATTTTCCCATTTGTTGTCTACCCTGAAGAGACGGAAAAACAATGTGGGAGATTATGAATATGACCGCGACAGCGCATGTCACCCTCCAGACCTGACTGACTCTCAAGCTTAATTCCCGCGGCCGAGTTTGATCCGGGTTTACTTTTCTATCGTCTGCCGGAGGCGGTGATATTCTCCTCCAGAGCTCCTGTTACAACAAGCCGTATCAGGGATAGTGATGCATGGAGTAGTTAGAGAAGAAATGAAATAGAAATGGAATAAATTGCTCTTGTATCAGTAACATTAGCAGCGGTAGAGATAGCAACAATAGTGCAGCAGGAGTTAAAGGAATTCGAAACGGTAGGAGTAATGATGCCGTTCAGTCATGTCAAGTTTGTGCTGGCCGCATTTCAGGAGAAGATTCAATATCGTATCAGCAATACAAAGAAATAACTTGTGCCCGCAGTAAATTGAAGCACAATGAATGATTTAGGGTTTTTTTGTGTTTGTTTTGTTTTGTTTTTAAATAAACGCAAATAGTTTTCAAGTCCAAGAGAAGTTGATTTTTGACCCCAACCCACCCCCGCACCCCACCACCCCAACCACGAGCACTGATGATATGTTGTATTTTTGTCCAATTTTTGTTCAAGTGTCGTTTGTTCTCAGATGTGGCTGATAGAATAGTTTTATTGGAGAATGTCACACTTTGGCAACAAGCAATCACTCAGTCGGGTCCTTTAGGCACTCAAGTCAAGAACATAGCTTCTGTCATTTAACAACAATCAGAACTGCCCCTGCCCCCTCTCTGCTTAAGTCAACAGTATCTACAGATGCAATTTCCTGGAAGAGCAGGGCTTCAATGTGACCAAGTCACTGTGTGCTCATTTGTATGTGTGTGTGTGTGAGAGAGAGAGGGAGAGACAGAGAGAGAGAGCGAGTGTATGGGAGCGTGTGAGAGAGAAAGATATAGAAGAAGAGGATTTGGTCGTTTTTTGTTTTTGTTTTTTTTTGTTACGTTCGTCTCAAGCTGTTTCTTTTAACAATTATTCAATCAAAGCAAACATTTAATCATAGCTAATTGCTTACATGCAGAGAGCAAATATGCTTGTTGAGCTTACTCCTCTGTTTTCCCCTCAAAATGGTTTATTTGAGTGCAAAAAATTTCCCCACAACCACACCACCCCCACCCCCACCCCATCCCACCCCAAATCAGCCATTTCTCCATTTCTGAATTTATCGCCATGCCTTTGGGGGCTCTGCAAAGGTTGACTCATTTCAATTAAAATAATAAGCGGCGACGATAACGCAAAAAAAAAAAAAAACTTCGGCACCAAATCACAGTCATCTTAATGAAGGGGTTTGTGGATTGTCAGACGGCGCTTGTGCCGGCTGAATGCTAAAGTTGGCCTCTTTGTATTTTCCTGTCTGTCACCTCTCTGTCTCAACCTCGCAAACGTTCGGCTTGGGTTCTCAGCCTCTCCTCCATACGTCCTTTTTTCTTCCTATTGCGTTCGTCCGTATCTGCTGTGTTTGTGTTTTGTACCTGCTGCGCCTGTCTCTCCTCTCTCTTTCCCCCCCTCGTCTCTCTGATGTCTCACCTTCTGTGTTTCTATTCGTCCGTTTCCTCCCCATGTTGCTCCGCCGTGTCGGTATCGTGTCTTGCTTCCTGCCTTTTTCGGCGTGCTCTGGTTCTTCATCTCCCTCTCTTTTTCTAGGCGCTGCGCGTGTATTTCTGTGGGTTTTCGTCGTTAAAAAAAAAAAAACAGTCGCTACATTAACGCTCACCCGTCAGGTCTCTGAGTCAAGTTCAGAGAGTGGCTGTTCCTGGAAAAGTACCGCTTCAGTCGTGCAAGAGAAGAAACTGGTTGTCAACAAACCTAACTAGTAATTAACATGAGAACAAATACAGCCTCTCTCTCTCTCTCTCTTTTGTTCTCTCTCTGTCTCTTACTCTCTCTCTCTCTCTCACAGTGTTTGTGCGATTTAACTCCAGTCATGGATTTCCAGTGGAGGTAGAGGAGGGGGCAAGTGTGGCTCAGCTGAAGGAGACAGTGGGCCGTCTGCAGGGCGTGCAGCCTGAGCAGTTGAGGGTCATTTTTGCTGGGCGAGAACTCCGCAGTGACAGCACACTGCAGGTAGGTAACACTCTCTCTCTCTCTCTCTCTCTCTCTCTCTCTCTCTCTCTCTCTCTCTCTCACTCTTTCACTCTTTCTTTCTCTGTCACAGACACAAAGACACACACACACTCTCACACACACACACACATACACACACAAACGCTCTTGCACTCTTTTTTTTTTTTTTCAGTATTTCTCCTTCAGATTTTTCTCTCGAAAGTCACACTTTGAGCCCTTCAGTGTCAGGGTGAAAGTTCAGCATTCATACTGTCTCTGTAGATTGCCATGGTTTTTAAGAGCAGATACGTGTGTACACAGAAAGTCTCCCTCTCTCTCTCTCTCTCTCTCTCTGTTCCCCCCCTCCCTCTCATCCTGCGCTCTCAGCAGTCTGTGTGTGGTACCTCCTGTGGGGGCCAGGAGTCTGATGGAGTAAACAGAGCCTGGGGATCTCCTGAACTTTAGTCCACAGTGCTTCATTAAGTCTGACCTTCTTAATTATGCATTTAAACAGACTGCTACACACACACATGCACACACACACACACACTCACACGGTTTCCTCTGCATTTATGAGATTATGTTCAATTGCCTCCCTGACAGATTGCTCCTTAGACTGAGGAGTAAGTGTAGGTCCAAGCTATTAGGAGTGTCCACTTCTCTTAACCACCTGAGTGCAGTGTGGTCTGGCTCTAGTCTGCC
>NC_044498.1:47068535-47093535 GCF_902362185.1 Chanos chanos | reverse complement strand
CTGTGCACACCAGTGCTTTTTCTTGGAAGGTCACCCTGAACAATTTTCACAAGGATATTTTACTTAAAAGTCTATGTGAAATGATCTCTAAAGTATTTTTGTTCTCCATAAGCACTCAGGAGTACTGTGAGCTAGTGAGTTTCACGTTAAAGACAGAGTTGAATTCAGGATTATTAAGTGTGAGAATGACAGAATCACACTAAATCACAAGTTCAGTGTCAATAGTGTGACTCAGACTAGACCATGCTTAATCATACATAATAATATTTGCTGCTGAAAAGCAAAGCAAGGACAAATCAGTGTTATGAAATGATTTAAGCCGTAAATTCCAGTTTCTTACCAAATATGGGAGTTCTACGCGTAGTACAGCGGTCTAATACACGCAGCTCATCATCAGTGCAATTGACTTCTCTTTCATCATTCATTTCCTCCATGGTTCTATCTCTCTCTAATCAACTGCATGTTGTCCCTCTGTTTTGGCTAATGTGCTGGTCCTCAAATTTCTTACCAAGAGTATGACAACGCTCCTTTGAGCCGTTAAATCAGCGATGACGAGAGCCTGGTGGCTTTTCTGTTCAAAGCCAGCGGGTCTTCATTAAGCCGATATCATTAAAAGCCAATCCACGCTGTCTGTTGGCTAAGGAAAATGAACCAGATCATGTTTGTTTATTTATTTATTTATTTATTTACTTTTAACATTTGAGTGTTTTTGCCTGCTGCTACTGAAGAGAAATTATCACTTGTCTATGGACTGTTACACAAATGAGGACCTTTTCCAATGTCGGAGTGCGCTCTTGTTTCCTAATAAGCCTGCGGTTTTAACGAGGGCCCGTTTGCCACAGCGAAGCTGATTTGCATCGCAAATTCCATTTTGTTCACTGAAGACAAACCCCGGGAAAATAAGTGGATTAAGGTTTAAAAAAAACAAAAAAAAAAACAACTAGTACTTCAAATCACACCAAACAAAATGAGCCAAAGACGGTCAAATGAAGAGAGAGGTAGTTAAGCTATTTATGTATTTGTTTGTTCATTTATTTATTCAGTTATTTTGAAAGGCAGAATTTGTGTGAAAATTGTTTTTGTTTTTTTGTAGAAATGCTAAAATTGAAATGAAGGTTTCAGTAGATGTAATAAGTATGAACAAGCATATTGCTGTTTATAGAATCACCCTTTTTGAAGCACACTGACATTGAAAGATGATTAATAAAATGGTAGATCAAGTCTAGGTCTTTGAACAGAACGTAGAGGGTGTGACTTAATTAACACGTTTAATTTATTAAATTAATCAGTGCGAAATGAAAATCAAATGTGTCTGCCTTGTATGCTTGCAAAGGCTTTGAACGCTATCAAACAGGTGGTATACACTTTTTTAAATTTCTCATGCCAGTTTTCATGTCTCAGAAACAGCATGATTGACATCTGCTCTTGTCTGTCTTGTTTTCCTGTCTGAATAATCCACTCCAAATTTCTTTCCTTTTGTTAAAAAGTTTTGGGTAAAACTGCCATACCTCAGATTTGTTCTGCTTTACTTGAAGTATTAGAAAGTGAAGAAGCTAATGCTCAGGCAGACTAGCGAATTTTCGCTTTAGCCCTTTAGCAGTGCTGAAATGTGATCTCTGAGATGTGTTAACGGTTTCTTATGTTGACAGGGCTGCGATCTCCCAGAGCAGAGCACGGTCCACGTGGTTCTACCCCCGCCCGGTTCAGTCCGACACTCTCAGATGGTTCTCCAGCGGCGGTTAGGCAGAGGTGTGGACAGCCTGACCCGTTTGGACCTGAGCACCTCGAGGCTACCTACCACCTCCACTGGTCTGGCTGTCATCTTAGAGTCAGATCCTGAAGGCCAAAGCCAGTCCCCCACGCATACAGGTATAGCAACTGCACGGGGGTGTGTGTTTATGTGTTGTTCTCCCAGATATGTCAGTTTACAGTCAATGCCTAACTGAGAATAACTTCACAGCTATTGTGTGAGTCTGCATTTGTTAGAGCGTTCCTGTCTTTCCACTGCAAGGCTGCCTCATTTTGTAAATACACGAGCGTTACAACCATGTCGTGCAAGTGTTCTGCATCGGCGCGTGCTCTTTGCTTTGTTTTTGTTGTTTTTTGGGGTTTTTTTATAGACGCCTCCTATTTTCTGTTGCAGTCGAGGGCTGTCATCATTGACTGCTCTTTTCAACGGTTAAATACGATTCCGTGCGGAGGACAAAAAAAAAAAAAAAAAGCGGCGGGCAGAATTCCGTTGGCATTAGCGGCGTCCATCGATACCGCTGTCAAGCCCACAACAATGGCAGCGCTTTTAAAAGCCGTCCTCCAGTCGCCCTTCCTCCTTTACCTTCGTGGCTATCATCCTGCCTGGCTACTCAGCCCAATCAGCCCGTCTCCTTTATCTAACCCACCTTTCTGTCTCTTCTCTCTTCCCTGTAAAAGCATTAGCATAATGGAGAGAGCCCGCACAGAAATCATAAATTAGATGAGGTCTGCCTTATAAAACTCACTCTGCTGGATTTATTGTCAATGGTGTCAAGGTATCGCAGCACTCTTTGCTATCCATGCTTTTAGCTCTAATGAGAACGCGGTTGTCCTTTGTTGTGCGAGCATGATGGCGTACGCGCGTGTGTGTGTGTGTGAGTGTGTGTGTGTGACTGTGTGTGTATCTATGTGTGTGAGTGTGTGTGTGTGTGCGTATGTGTGTGTAGGTGCTAGGGTTGCGGTGATTTAGATGGAGGCGGGTGCAGGCAGACAGGACGTATCCTCTCTTTTACTAAATCATTTTCCATGAAGATGTCTGGTGGCGCTCCTCTGACTAATTGGATCTGGGCTTTTTCGTCCTGGGATTGTGCCCGTCTGCAGAGCTACGGATCCACCTTGTCCTTGTCCTCGCTTCGCCATGCCGAACAGCCTCCTCTGATCCACTTACTCACTGTCACTCCCAGTCAGTCTTGCCTGCTTTGAGTTTGTGAGCTGAGCAAAAACCAGACCAAAAGCAACTGGAAGCACTGGGGAAGTTACACTCACTGGTCGTTCCATTATTGCCTTTAGCATAAACCAGTCGAGATCTTGCAAAGACCTATTACAGATACAGATACTGTTCTGAAGTGTAGCTCATGTAATGCTTTAGACTGAAGTTGTTTTTCGTCAAGATAACGATGGTAAAACACCGAATGACACAGTGCCACAGACTTGCAAATATCTGATTTAGAAGCAAACAAGTTGAGCATGGACGCTAAATTTGTGCTAGTCATGCTAATTCGTTTTGCTTGTCGGTTATTTTCCCAGAAAGCAAATCCCATAGCAGCTTCTATGTGTTCTGTAAGAGTGTGTGCAAGGCTATCCAGCCTGGAAAGCTGAGGGTCCGCTGCAGGAGCTGCAAACAAGGAACTCTCACCCTGAGTCGGGTACGTACCATTGAGCTTTGACACGCTTTGATGCCAACCTATCTCCTTTAGAGGCATTGACCATACTCCGAAACGCACTGAAATGCGACCAAGACTGAACTACCCTTACGAAGCATTGATAAACTGAGACTCCCGAGCGTGTGCTCGGACACTCGGTGAAACTGTTGTGTGTTTGAGAAAATAAACAGTTGCTACGTTGCCAAAGAAACCTCGGGAACTCGCGATGACGCATCTCGGCCCGCAATCTGGAATTTCAAAGCATATTTCTGTGCGTCCTGCTGCCCCCCTCCTCCTCTGCAGACACCCCCCCCCCCTCACCCCCCCTCCCCTCCCCTCCAGCCCCACCACCACCACCACCACCCACAAGGGCTGTCAGAAGTCCCAAACCTCCCCCCCCCTTGTTCTTGCCCACAGACAGTTTTATCTTCAGGTCCATAGGGAACCTTAGTCACAGCAAGTGGGCAGCATTCCCAACGAGCCAGATTCTGCTGCCATTTTTGAACAGCTGACTGACAAGTTCCTAAGCCGCACCTGCCTCTTCATTTTCGCTCGAGGTGGTGGGCATTGCTCGCAGACTGTTTGTCTACTGTCTACGTGCCAGGCTGCTCTCCGTTCTTTCCCGTGCCAGACTTGAGCTGTTCGCGGCTCTGAGCTTCTTAAGGCTCGAACCAGGTGCCAACTGCCTCACGTTTTTACTGCATTCCCTGAACTTTCTCCAAGATGTGCCAGGTAGAGTAGTAAGGGAAGGTACAACTGTCTGGTTACAACAGAACTATTTCGCCAAACTTTTTTTTTTTTTTTTTTTGCAATCCGCAAACTGCCTGAAGATCTAATAAAACCGTTAAAAACTATCTCCCTTAATCCTATGTTTGCTAGCGAACTCAGCCATGATGTCTTCCTGACCACCGTCATCTGTGAGTTCTTTTTTTTTTTTTAATGACGTTTATGCCCTTAAACCATCCAGCGTTTCGTTCTGCCCTCAAAGGTTTGCATGTCCATCATAATTTGAGTGTGTGTAGAGGGTGAAGCATTAGCCCCTCTCAGCAGGAAATAGAGTTCCCAGGCTACTCGTCCACAGACTGGCCCTGATGTCCCTAGTCACTAATTATCATCCTATTAGGGGAGACCTCTGCATGCAGATGTGTGTGTGCAACATTATAAGTTACATCCATGTGGTCGTGTATTGAATGAGAAACCATTTCCATCTGCTGCAAGCTTCAGTTCTCATGTCTTCAGGATTCCCCATCACTCTTCTTGCACACAGAACATTACACATACTGTTTTCTATTCATGAAAACATACAGATAGTCTCAATATTAAAAAAAAAAAAAATCTGGAATGTTCTTTTTGCTCTTGACAGGAATGTTTTTTTTTTTTGCCGCAGAGATCATTTTTCGATGTTTCAGAGATCATTAGTGAGATACATTTTTGTGAGTCCCTCTAGAAAGGTATGTATGTTAAAAAATTCAAAGGATCATGTATTATCTTTCAGGGGTTCTTATTTGATATGACGGTTTGGTTTGCTTGCAAACTCATGTTTACATTAACCTGTTTTTATTACTGAAACAGTTTGAGTAAAGACATGATTATGATCAAAGGAAGGTCCCTGACAGTTCAAAAGGCTCTTGGAATAGAAAGAGGTCTATAAAACTGTTTGTAGCCTTTTCCGTGATGCAGAGGACCGTGGGTAAACCTTCGGCGTTACATTTATTGACTGAATTCAAAATAATCTCCTGGATTACACAGCCGTCGACTGGCGATAAATGTGCAGCCTTTGGTGGTATTAGGTTAAACAATTTTATTTTATTTTATTTTATTTTATTTTATTTTATTTTATGTTTTTACCCCATCTCTCCTTTTTTGTGGGGTTCAAGATATCATCACGTGTTCCATGAAAAATCAGATAAAGTCACTTTCTAAAACAAAGTCAAGAATTCAGAGCACACCAAAGCTCCAAAAATACAGGCTGTACCTGAGCTTTTAACAGTTACTGTATTGGACAAGACCTTTCCTCACTCCCATTCTGTTTCCTGTAGAATCAACACGTGTGCTGTGTTTGCTGTGAGATTATCTGTGTGTGTGTGTCTGTGTGTGTGTGTGTGTGTTTGTGTGTGTGTGTGTGTGTGTGTGTGTGTGCACGAGCTTTGTTTTTATTTGCCCTGGACGCCGGCCATGTTTGTTGTGTGTGTTTGCTGTTGTTTTTTTTTTTCATTGATTCAAAGTGGTTGTAATTGAGTGCGGCGGGCACAAGTCCTCAGCTGACCAATCACACAGCCCTTCCTGGGAGAGTTCGCCACAGATTGGCCTCTCAGCTCGATAATAGAAGTGAAATATACACAGCTGGCTGTGAGACAGAATCCTGTTTGTTAAACATTAATGTAATTAAGGCTTTGTGGGATTGTGATGTTGATTCTCCTCCTCCTCCAGAGAGAGTGAGTGAGAGAGAGAGAGAGAGAGAGGGATGGAGGTTGAGGGTTCAGAGAGAAATAAAATAAGAGAGAGGAAGGAAAGTTAAGACTGATTTGAACAATAGAGAAGGTATGTTTTTGAATAATTCATAACTGCTTTTCACATTAATCATTTACATTCAGAAGGTGGGAGGTGTGTCTGTGTGTGTGTGTGTGTGTGTGTGTGTGTGTGTGTGTGTGTGTCTGCGTGCGCGCGTGTGTGTGTGTGCGTATCCTGAGCTGACGCGCCGGGGGTCTTGGTGACCTTTCTCTGCTGTCTCTTAGCAGGTGTATGCATGTAATCTCCCAGCCCGAGCACCACGGCAGGCCGGATTCATCCCTCCCTCCCCTTACCCCACCCTGCACCCCCAACACACCCCTCCCGTCGGGGAGTAATGATTTTCTTAACCTTTTCCCTGGCTTATTAGGGGCCTCTGTCAGAATGTTTAAATGCTTATGCTAATCAGACTTGGCTCCGTTAGAGCCATTGAGGAGGGGGAAAGAATTTTCCCAAAACAATTACAGATGGAAAGAGAGAGAGAGAGAGAGAGAGCGTCTTAATCGGACTGAGAGACGGGGGAATGCTTATGATGGAGGGGTGAGGACGAGTTGTCCTGGCTAGAGTGTCTTTCAGTCGCTCAGAGAGGAGGTTTGAAAAAAATGCAAAAGGGACTTTTGGGGGAGACGGTGCTGAGTATACAAAAAATGTGTAAGGTGTGCAGGGCTGAGGGCTGTCTCTCTCTCTCTCTCTCTCTCTCTTTCAGACCATGTCTTTCTAAGTTCCTTCTTCTTGGAAACTCTTTTCCATTCATATTTCTACCCTGTCTTTTTTTTTTTTTTTTTTTAGGCTTTTCTCTCTTTGTGCCTCAGTGCTCTGTTATCTTTCTCACATCCTGTCTTGTGTTGTCTGTGTCCTGTGCGTATGCCACCGCAGGGCCCGTCTCGTTGGGACGACGTTTTGCTTCCCGACAGGATTCATGGAGTGTGTCAGTCCCAAGAGTGCGATGGCAGAGTGGCGGTAAGAGAGACGCGCCGCGTATCAAAGGGCTTATAGTTCTCAAAGTTCTTTTATAGTTCTCAAAGTTCTTTTATAGTTCTTTTATAGTTCTTTTCCCCCCCATGTTCTACGTACTCTGTGAATTTCAATCCAGTCCAGTCTTTTGTAAGCCAATGGGCACTGATTTCAAACTGATGTTCGTTACCCTGACCTGCAGGAGTTTTACCTGAAGTGCGCCGCCCACCCTACCTGCGACGAGGACACATCCGTGGCCCTTGACCTCATAATGCCCAATGTCAGAGAAGTCCCCTGTCTGGCCTGTACAGATGTGATGTGAGTGTCCTAAATACTGTTTCATCAACTCATTTTGTTCTGTAGAAATGTGTTGCAATGTATTGTCATCAGAGCTCAGAGATATGAATGGTTTAGTTCATAAATTAATGTTCATCACCACCTTTCATTTGCCATGTCTTTGAATATAATTCGTATCAAACCTGAATGACAGACAGACAGACCAACCACCGGCAGTCAGACTAGCTGGCGGGCGTAAGGACACACCCGCAGACAGGAAGCAGACAGATTGGCAGGTAGTGGAACAGGCTCTCTGCCATACAAACAGATGGACAGAGCAGCTCAGAGAGAGAGAGAGAGAGTGAGAGAGAGAGAGGAAGGCAAGCACACTGGAACCTCTGTCTTAAGTAAACAAACAATCGCCTTAATATCTGACCAGCTGAGAGATAAACGGCTTGGACTGTAGCTAGGTTAGGTTTGAATCTACCTCCTGTGGCACTGGACCTGTAATCAAAATCAGTCATTTCGATGAAGCGAGGTAAAGAGAGAGAGAGAGAGAGAGAGAGAGAGAGAGAGTGACAGCTAAGATTGGTGACTGAATGAAGGTCAGCCATATGCAGGGGTGGTCCAGAAGCATTTGAGCTCCTACCTGCTGCTTAACCATTGAGGACAAAAGAGAGGTTGGCTCCTAGAGAGCTCAGACAAGGGGGTCCAATCAGAGACACCCTGCATTCAAATCAAGGAGCTGATTGAAGTGGCGGTCACGCAATTACCCTCTTGAGTGGGCCTTTGTTTTTCCTCCATCTTCCACTCCATTCATTCCTTCATCCAAAAGGAGCTCCTTGGTTTGCTTAAAAGGTCAAAGACAAGGACGCGCAGCCAGGACTTGGATGAAGTGTTGTGAAATAGGGGGTCAAAGTAAAACTGAGCACCGAAGTGCTGACTAGGTCTCCAATACTGCAGGCGTTTGGGAGGAAAGGGAATATTCATAAATGTCAGGAGATGTGAATGGCTCATAGAGGCGCTAAATATGGCATTGTACTTGTGTATTTTTGTTAGTGCGTGTGCGGTGGGGGGGTGGGGGTGGGGGGGTCTGGGTGTGTGTGTGAGAGAGAGGGTTAGGTCATTCTTGCATTGTGAGGATGTCCAATTGGATGTCACTTTGGGGACCGACGCTGTATATTTGCTGTTTTTTTTTTTGTTTGTTTGTTTGTTTTTTAATATCACCATCATCGCCAAAACAAAAGGTGAATTTATTTACGTATTAGTTCCTAAGTACAGAAAAGTGGAGGTCAGCAGAAAGCCCTCATTTAAAGACAGACGAGCGTGTGTTTTTTCGTACATATGTTACGATCATTGAAACATTAAGCATCATAATCTCGTTTGAAGAGTGATGGATAAGACCAGTCAGTGAAACAGATTTAACTGAGATGAGCGAGTGATAAACAGAGCATGCTGTCCTACACGTATGTTGTGGTTTAAGAGTATGTTTTACTGGGTTTGCTCGTGAATGCTGTCATCGCCCCTCTCTCTCCTGTTTATATGGGCTGGGAGCAAACAGCATCAGTAGCCTGTATGTTCCCTTAGGAACACACACTGCCCCCCCCCCCCCCCCCTCCCCTCTGACTCTCATCTGTCTTCAGCTGGCCTCCAGGGAAAACAAGACAATACAACACAAACTATCTCTCTCTCTTTCTCTCTCTCTCTCTAGCTTTCAACCTCCTCCCTCCTCTCTCTTTACTCTCCCTCTCTCTCTCTCTCTCTCTCTCTCTCTCAGACACACACACACACATATTCATTCACTCTCCTTCTTTCTGCCTCTCTCTTTCACACACACACACACACACACACACACACACACACACACACACGCACACACACACTTACCCTCTCACCCTCTGTCTCTCTTTGCCTCTCAAAATAAATTTCGCCAGAAAATGTATCATCACAACATGTCAGTTTTCCTGACAAATACATAACTTTTCATGCACACATGCCACAGTTATTAAAATTGAGAGTCAGAGATGTGTCATGTAGAGAGTCAGAAGACTTGTATGTGTTTCCCTGCAGGAGCCCAGTGCTGGTTTATCAGTGTGCCGAGCGTCATGTTATCTGTCTGGACTGCTTCCACATGTACTGTGTGACCAGACTCAACGAACGACAGTTCATCCATGATCCACGGGTGGGCTACTCACTCCCGTGTCCAGGTAATCATGTGTGACCGCGTCCTGTATGTTTGTGGATATGAGAGAGTGAAGTACACATTGGGTACACATGAAGAGTACACATGAAGAGTACACATGAAGGGATTAGTGCTTTGGTTTTTAAATTGTAATGGTTTCATTTACTAGATATTGGTTTATTGAGTAGAGTGAGTGTTGGCCAGTGTGTTTATGTTTGTTTTTGTGTGTGTGAGTGTTTGGATGTGTCTGAGTGCGTGCGTGCGTGCATGCGTGTGTCTAAGCGAATGAGTGTGTGTGTATGTGTGAGTCTGAGTGTGTGCGTGTGTCCGTATGTGTGTGTGTATTTGTGTGTGTGCGTGCGTGCGTGTGTCTAAGCGAATGAACGTGTGTGTATGTGTATGTGTGAGTCTAAGAGTGTGTGTGCGTGCGTGTGTATTTGCACGTGTATGTGTGCGTGTCTGAGCGAATGTGTGAGTGGCTGGTGAGCCGAGCCTGGTTGGCAGTGATTGATTGGGGCTCCTCCGTGGCTGCGGCTGCGGCGAGATGCTATCAGAGAGCTCTCTTCACACACACGCGCTCTGACTGCCCTCTGTCTGTGCCCCGCATGCCCACCACATCCGTTACTGCCACAACGTAATAGGGCTCCAGGGAGGAACAGTGACCTCCTATCAGCCAGAGCACCTTCCATCTCTCTCTCTCTCTCTCTCTCTCTCTCTCTCTCTCTCTCTCTTTCTCTCTCTCACACAGACACACACGCAAACCCCCACACACCTAGACACTCTGAAGCTGAAGTTAGCGTTC
Source organism: Chanos chanos (assembly GCF_902362185.1). Classification (NCBI taxonomy): domain Eukaryota; kingdom Metazoa; phylum Chordata; class Actinopteri; order Gonorynchiformes; family Chanidae; genus Chanos; species Chanos chanos. Next base: position 47,083,421 of record NC_044498.1, on the reverse strand, counting down.
ACTGAGAAGCATTGTCCCCCAGCATAGGTTAAAGAGTGCATGTCAAACCTAAGGCCTGATAAGTGTACTCTACGCTTAACTGTAATGCTTGCGGAAGGATTAGTTGTTCTTTTGGTTTAAGTGTATGGATGAATAATGAGCATTTATCTGTGTAGCACTCGGTGTGCTCTTGTTTCTCACTCTGTCTCTCTCTCTCTCGCTCCGTGGCTGAGTTTACGAGTGACTGTGCTGTATGTGGCAGCTGTGCCAATGCTGATGCCTTGTGTTGGGGGGGAGGGGGGGGGGGGGCCATCCATCAGTGTTTGTGTAGCTGCAGACAGGAGATTGTGCCGAAAGGTCAAGCTGCAGCCTCAAATGCCATTTCCACTTTTAAACGCCTTTTAACAGTTCTGCCAAGGCATGCTTGTCCAGAAAGGTCCGCTTGAAAGAGGGAACCGAAGTTTTCCAGCCGACGCTCATGAATCCGAAACACAGATCGGTCCGTAGCGATAAACAGATCAACGTAAATCCGGAAAGCTCTCTTGGAGGAAAAAGGGGGGGGGGGGGTGGCAGAAGCCAGAGCTGTCGTAACCGTCTTTTGAACTGTGCTTTGGCGCAGAGCCGTGTTACAAGTAGACTTCAAAGACACAAAAATCCCCATTTAACATTTACACACAGATGGGGCACTTTTTTTTTTTTTTTTAGGTAAACAGGTGTTTATTTGGAGAGTGCCCCCCCCCCCCTCCCCCATTTCATTCTGTCCCTCTCTCCTTCTTGCGCTCTACTTTCTCACGATTCTCTCAGTGTGCATATCTTTATCAATGTTTACGCAAGATTCGTGGAGTATTATTTTTGTTCTTCTCAAAATATAAATACGGATTTTGAGCGTACACCGTGATTTTCTTTACGTTTCAGCTGAGGACGCACGTTCTAAACACGCACGGCAGACCGTTAGCTCCGTTAACGCCGAAAACCCAGTTCATATGTTTCTTGCGATATACGGGTAAATGTAACTTGGTCAGAAGATGGTCGACTGCATCCGGGGTTGCAATTGTAGGCATATCTGGTTTGCAATGTGTGCTGGGCTGCATGTTAACCATGCTAAGCTCACCCGTCGGCTTCTGAGGCAGTCAGATAAGGTGGAATTGCTGCTGCACCTGTTGGAAGAAACCTTGACATTTTATCATTGGTGAAAAATATCCTTAAATACCAAAATACCACAGACTGCCTCCAGCTTCCACTGAACATCAGTTAGCGAGCTAAAGCATCTGCTAAATAAATAAATAAATCCATACATACATAGATAAATTTTGTAAAACAGTTTTTAAAACACACCTGTAGTGTGTTCTCCTCCATATCAGTTTTTCTCTGAAGATGTACGTCTATGGAGAATTGATACTTCTGTAGGGGTATGTATCTCTCACTCGTAACTGGTTTCAGTGATATATATGTATTTATATTTGGTGTAGATGGATCTTTCAAATCCTGCGCCCAATCCGTGATTAATAATTCATTGAGAATTTGTAGCTTTACCGTATAAATATTCTTGTGTGGATTGGTTAGAACTGATGTGTATTAGTATTCCTACAGGCATTGCTATCTGGTGTGGATTATTACTCCTGTGTGGATTTTTATCTGCTATAGATTTATATTCCTTTTAGACTCTGTGCTTTATGTTGGATAATCAAGCTATAACTGCTTATCTAACCATTTTGAAAGAGGTGTTCCCACTGGAAGGATTTTTACAGAAAGTAAGATAGTAAGCAAAAAGTGAACACTCACAGAGAGAGAGAGAGAGAGAGAAAGAGAGAGAGAGAGAGAGAGAGAGGGAGATGAGGTTGGGGAGCTGCAGAATGTAGTTGCAGGTCATAAATAGCAGTCTTTGGTTTACAGTCACTGGAGGCCCATTTGGTGGCACAAATATGCACACCCTGTAGAGGTAAGGTAGCTGCCAAAATAGAGGAAACAGTTGAGTAAATGAGGCAAACGGTGCCTTTTTTTTAAAGCAGGTGCTTTTCCTCAACTGTTATTTCCAGAGTCATTCAAGCATTTAACACACCCTTTTGTGTTCCACATCCCAGACGGGCTCAGGTGCCCGTATATTCTTGGTTAGCATGTAAAAAAAGAGACCTCTGTGTTTGAAAGCTGGGTGATTGCGCATGATGTATGGGGACTTCAGATACGAAGGCTGTTCGGCTGACTGGTGTGGTTCGAGGAGGCATGAACGTTCGGCGGGGAAAACATCCTGCAGCGGTGGTTGAAAGCGCGCATCCTTGTGCCGATTTCAGGCGAACAAAACGCACGGAGGTCTGCGAAGACGTCTCACATCGAACGTTCTCTTTATTTCAGGAGTTACCTATACGTGTACACAACGTTTGGACGGCGGAACTGCGCTTGCGAGCTGGCATTGTGTATGTGTGTGAAGTAAACGTGTGGGAGACGGGCTCTCATTCAGGGCCTTTGTGCGCGTCCCGTAAAGATGTCGTTTGTTGGGGCTGGGGGGAGTAAAAGCCCTGCAAGTGACTGAAAGAAAGCAAGCCGAAGAGATGTACGGCGATGTTAATACGCAGTTACTGAGCGAACGCGAACGCCGGCTCGGTTCCTTTTGTCGGCAGGCGCCGGCGATAAATAGACGTGCGCCCACAGAGCTCATCAGAGCCACTTGCTTCATTCGCCGTGAGGAACAACTGAGTCCCCTTTGTTGCCAAGTGGGAAAAAACACCCTTGAAACATCCTGAATATCGCTTTAAATGTGTGCCATGCCAAACCATAGGCTGGCTGTGGGCTAATTTGAAGCCGGCGATCGCTGGTCTCGGAGAACTAGCAATTTGCATAATGTAGCTACATAGTCCCTTGGATGAATATGTCGTCTTTGACTGAAACCCACAATCGAATTCGCTGGCTTGCCATGTTATTATTATATTCAAAACCTAAGCACACCAGTTGGCGAAGACAAAGAAACGACCTCTTCAAATGTGCGCGGATTATCACAACCAACATAGATCCAACGTGATCCAGTTCCTCTTTCAATAGACTCGACCAATCAGAATGCACATACAGCAAATTACCCGACCCAGGACAGAGCAGTTAATTACTAGTGACCATTATGATAAATATTTAAGCACGACGAATTCTGAGTAAAACAACTACAGATTGATTTCTGCCTAGATTACAGTGGATTCACAATGTACTCTCCTTCAGTTTAAGTGCCTTTATAGTTACTGGGGAGATATATCTACTAATAGGAACTTTGATTAGGCCGTATATTGCCTAGTAAGCTACTGTTGGGAGTTGCTTTGATTTGAGCAATATCTGGATGGTGCTTTATAGTGAAATAGCAGAGTTTTAAGTTTGTCCCTAAAGAATTCTTCTCTGAGAAGAGAAGCTTAAAGTATTCCAATGAGAAATTTATACCCCCCCATACACACACACACACGCGCGCACGCACACGCACACACACACACACACACACACCTCTGTGAGCTGGATGTCTTTGAACTGAAGAGGCTCAAAGCTTTCTCTTCTCTGCTGCTCAGCCCTTGTTCTCTCTGTTTTGTGTATAATATGATAAAGTGAATGGAGTTTCCAAGGGCTACCCAAACTTTGAATAATAGAATACAGGAAAGCACTTACTCACCCCCAAATCTACGTGTGTGTGTGTGGGCATGTGTGGGTGTGTGTCTTTGTGTGTGTAAGAGTGTGAACCTATATGTGTGTGTGTGTATGTATTCATACACATACATATACACACACACACACACATAGATAGATAGATAGATAGATAGATAGATAGATAGATAGATAGATAGATAGATAGATAGATAGAAAGATAAAGATAGAGATATATGATCAGTATGAATAAGAGAGGGTAATGTGCTCTTCAGTCAGTCTGAACAGTGACCCACCATCTGAGAACAGTCTTAATGCAGATGCTGAGGTGTTGCTGTAGTCACTGGAAGCAGATTTAGACCAGTGTGGTGCTGCTATGAGTGTCATACTGATTGTCTGACAAGGAGGCTGTGGCAAGATGACAGTTCACTTTTGCGACGGGAGATGCCGACATTTTGATTTTACTGCCACTCAATAGTTCTATTTAAATACACACTACCAAACACAATAGCTTGTGAGAATTTGAAAAAATGCATTTTACTTTCATCTGTTATTATAGATAATAGCGCTAACGCGGACGGTTCTTGGGTTCTTGGGCTTTTGTACGTTTGAGGGGTAAAACACACTGCAGTTGTCTTTGACAGACAGGAATGAAAGTGCCATTGTGTTAGCGGCTAATTGTTTGTTTTCTTTTGGGATTGAAGGACGTGTCTCTAACCTTGCTGTAATTAACCATCTATTTACCTGCCGCACCTGTCAAACAGAGAGCCCGACCTCTGTTTAAGCGTGCACGCGCGCGTGCGTGTGTGTGTGTGTGTGTGTTTGTGTGTGTGTGTGTGAGTGTGAGTGTGTCGTCATGTCTGTCTTGCTTGTGGCATCTCATCAGTGCACTGGAACGAGTTGCTCCATTAATCCTCATCTCTGAGGCTGTCACAGTGCTGGGAGGAAGAGGGCCACACATGCACTCCTTAATCAAAGACATAATTAGAAGATAATTAGTGGGTTGGAAATTTGGACTGAGAAGGGGAAAAAAAATTACAGGCCGGTTTTATTTCCTCAGTCAGAGAGCAGATTGATGCGCAGTCTGTCTGGGCGTCAGCCTTAAGCTGTTTGGGAGGACTGGGAGGGTGTGGGTACAGGTGTGAAGGTCCGTGTGTGTGTGTGTGTGTGTGTGTGTGTGTGTTAGAGGGAGGTAAGAGGAAGGAGTGGAGACTTTAGGTGTGTTTTCTTTGAAGCTAATCCACCCTTGCAGGTTTCAGAGTTACTTAGTTCTCAGCTGGCTCTGTGTGTGTGTGTGTGTGTGTGTGTGCGCGTGTGTGTGTGTGTGTGTGTGTGTGTGTGGAGGATGGACTTCCTTACTTGCTCTCCTCTCAGCTGTGGGCCGACATAGGGAGAGCGGACACTTCCTACATCAGAGTGAATAAGAGAGAGTGCAGGGTTAGGGAAAGATGTAGATGAAAGAAAACAGAGTAGATGAGGAGAAAGAGTGAGAGAAGAAAGTAGGAAATGCATTAATGAGAATGGAATGGGATGAAACCAGTGACTTTACAGTTAAAAAAAAAAAAGAAAAACACAGTCGGGATACAGCACTGAAAAAACTTAACCGAACATGATTTGGAAACAGAAATTTGTAGCTGATACAGTACATGCAAGTACAGCAGTTCCACCAGCTGGAGTTTTTCTTTCTTTCTTTCTTTCTTTCTTTCTTTCTTTCTTTCTTTCTTTCTTTTGTCTTTACATTTTGTGAACAAATCCATTAGATATCAACAATAGGCACAAATTGGTATGGAAATCATGTTTGTTCTAAGTAGCTAATCTTGTTCAAATATTGACCACAGAACTGTTTTTTTGCCCAGAGACACATTCCGCTAATCTCCAGTTACTATGTTGTTATTAGCTGATAACCAATAGCTTGGAGACAGCTTTGAGTAAAGTAATTAATAACGTTTGATGGACAGGTTTATTTGTTCTCTTTTTTTAATTTAAGTGGTTTGTTCATGCTAGATGATTGAGCATGACTGTAAATTGTCAGCGAAAAGAAAACAATTAAGAGGAATAAAGTTGGCCCTTGTTCAGTTCCAATTACGCCGTTATTGACGAGAAAAATGTTTTACATCGTGATTATCATTCATGTATTTCAGGGGCTTCTTTTTCATATTGTCAGATAACACAATGAGAAAGAATACATTTGGAGTGCTCATTCAGAGAATGAAGTGCAAAGGCATTGTGTCCCCTTTGTAACCTACTCACACACACACACACACACACACACACACACTCCACTCTCACACACACACTCCACTTACACTCACACATCGGTGTGCATTTCCTTTTCTCATTATTTTCATATGCTGAATGCAGGAGCGTCTTGGACCTTTGTCTGGCTAGCTGCCCTTCATGCAGGAGAAGGACATTAAAAATGAGATTTGGAGGCCTTCAATCCCTCTTTATCAGTGGCGGACGGGATGCCTGAGGCACAGGGAGTGGGGGGGGGGTGCAGGGGGGCGTCAGTGATGGTGAGGGGGTGTCGAGGAGAGGGTGGGACTGTGAAATATGACACATCCCTCTATCTGCTGAGAAGACACTAACCATGCTTTTATATGACTATTGATTCTCTCTTTATGAAAAAGCCACTTTTTTGTTATCTGTTTCAGCTAGTTATTAAAGAGGAAATTGAGTTATAATTCTGATGGATTTTTGAAACGTGTTTGGATCCAGTCGCACTGTTTTTCTCCCCCACTCTCTATGTCTGTCTCTCTCTGTCTGTCTGTCTCTCTCTGTCTCTCTCTCTCTGTCTCTCTCTGTCTGTCTGAAGCTCATCTTGTGCAGAATGCAACTTGTGATCATTTTTTAATCTCTCTCTCTCTCTCTCTCTCTCTCTCTCTCCCCCCCTCTCTCTCCATCTGACCCGATGGATCAAATAAGGTGAAGGGGAATATCTTTTTTTGTACTTGCATGTCGTTGACCTGTCCTTCATTCCGGCGTGTTCTAACACATGACTCACGGTCATTGACTCGTCCTCAGCAGGTTGGCTTGATTGTAGTTGCTGGAAGTGGTCATACGCTGATTTCTCTGTTTTTTGTTTTTTCTTAATCAATAATGCAATTTATCCTTTTTTATAGAGGTCAAGTCAGGACCATGGACCAAATCAAATAAACAAGAAAGTGTATTATTATCTGTCTTAGATTAGACTTTCTGTCAATTATTGTCATAGTCGTATTATGTTGTTGTTGCACTCTTACGGGTGAAGATTATTAATGTTATTATGTAGTACACTCTGTGTAGATCCCTATAGCCACAAAATTGTTTGTGTACAAAACATTTTACTTAGTTGGTTGCTGGCAGGCTCTGGCGTAGGCGTAGTGATCCTTAGTCGTCTCTGCGCTTGGCATGAATGTCACCCCAGCAAATATAAATATCGGAAAACATTGTCTATGTTCTTACCACTTTCTACAATTTACCTGTATTGTTGAACAACCTTCAGTAAGAACAGCTCAAACTTACCTTTTTCCCATGGTCTAACACATTCCCTTATCATAACACTGCTCTTCTTCTGTTATTACACATATGACAAATAAAACTAAAAACTTGAAACTTGGTCATCTTCAGCACCTCCACCAACTGCTCACTGAGGAAACACGTTTGTTCTAGTGCCCGCTAACGTATCATGCCCAGCACCAGAAGGACTTAGTCTGTGGAGCTGTGATAGAAGCCCATTTCACAATTCACATATTCTTCTGAAAACCTTCCCATTGTAGAGATTTAGTTTCTAGCAGAATCTATATTGTATGTTCTAAGTAGCTATTGTCATACAGCTAATTTAATTAACATCTGAGCATGGGGCCATGAATCTTATGGACCAGTCTCTCTCTCTCTCTCTCCCTCTCTCTCATCTTCTCTCTCTTCCCTCTCTCCCTTTCTTCTTCTTCTTCTTCTTCTTCTTCTTCTTTGAAGATGTCTCCACAACAAAGTCACCAGTAAAGAAGCTCAGAGTACCTTGGAAAATCAAGAACGTCAGCCTTATTCGTGTCTAAGAAGCTTTAGGGAACAACAATAGAGCTTGGAGGGAATGGGAGTTATATATAGCTGCATTCAGAAATGACCCATTCTTAACCTGTCTCTGCAGGGCTCTTTTCCTATATTTGGGCCACTGCAGCCATCGCCATAGAAACTGCTTGCCCCCTTCACTTTCCCATCCTTTTGAAATGAAGAAGCTGGGGAAAAAATTGCATAGGAACAAATTTATGACCCACCGGATATTTAAGAAACTGAGGAGTGTTGTTGCAAACTGCTGAGTAGTGGGTTTTTGGTACTTTTATTTTGAGGGGTTTTATATTTTTGTTGGTTGTTTTTTTTTGTTTTGTTTTGGGTTTTTTTCCTATGCAAAGTTGGACTCGGCCAACTTTTGTTGTTCCTACAAGATAAACATTCTTGTGTGGTGGAGGGAGAGAGAGACAGAGAGACTTCTAGAGACTTCTACTCGCATACACAATGGTGGCAATGGCTAAGCATCTGCTTATCACCAAGTATTTGGGATGACTGATACAAGCTGTCGTTGTTTTGAGCTTGTCTCCTGCTGCTTCATTCCTCTGAACACCTCAGAGCTGCGGGTTTTTCAGGCAGAGACTCACTGCCACACACCTGCATCCACTATCCAAAGGTCAAATGACGGTTCCTTCCATTTTTATTTAAGAGCACTTTACTTACTTGTCAGGAAATAGGCCTTGAACATCAAGTCTTGTTTGCCCTTATCTATGACCTTGAATATTTGAATCCACAGGAATGACTCACTGGACACCACAGGATGTTACAAATAAAATAAATAAAATAAATAAATAAAAAAGAAGAAATCTCCTTTTTGTCTGTTTCGAGCTCTGTCCGAATCTAACGGGACGCGTAACGATACTTCAGCGTACCCCACGGGCCTTGGTGGAGGAGAGCATCTTGCGTATGGGGCACTTTTCTACTGATGTCTTATCACTTGGTTTCAGGCAGATGTTTGCCTCCTTCTAAAAGAGTGTTAAGGCAAAAAAAAAAAATGGTGAGGTTTTTTTTTTTTTTTTTGGTGCCTTCGCCATTGTTAGCCTTACGCAGGGTTCTTCAGAGGAATCTGGGAAAGGTGAACAGGCACAAAGTTACCTGCAGAAGGAAAGGAAAGGGCGAGTGAGGGAAAAATCCTCCTCTTTAAGTAGTCGCATCTGCAAAGTCTGCATCTGCTTTCTGCTGAAGGGGGTGGAAGCCAAGTACACTGAGCAAATAAGGGGCCTGCGAAAGTAATGCCTGGTAAAGGGCTTTGCCATCAGGAGCTGAGATAAGGTGCTCTCTCTCTCTCTCTCTCTCTCTCTTTCTCTCTCTCTCTCTCTTCCCGCTGCACTGCTTTTAAGTCCCTGAGCCTTTGAAGTGCAGGCAATTGGTTCTCACTTGGTGTATCGCCATGGAAACTGTTTGACTCTGTCTACAAAGGGGGCTCTGTAATGTGAGAGAGAGAGGAAATGTGTGTGTGTGTGTGTCTGCGCGTGCATGCGCGTGCATGTGCGTGCGTGTGCATGTGTGTGTGTGTGTATGTGTGTGTGTTTTGTGAGAGACTGGTCAGGGTCCCTCAGCCAGGTGTGTGTAGGAGTTTCACACTCTTATTGGGATATGTGAGTGATTTATAGTGATTATTTTGCAGGTGTGTGTGTGTGTGTCAGTGTATGTGAGGTGTTAGACCTGTGTTTCTGAGTTGCACCCAAGCATTGGTACCTATTTGTCTTTCTAAATAAAATCTGAACGCATATTCGTATTCCTCTCTTTCACCGTCATATCTCTCTGTCTTCATCTTTCACACTGTCTGTGTGTGTGTGCATGTGCGTGTGTGCACATGGGTGTGGTAATGGGGGGTAATGAGGATTAATTCATATGCATATTCCGCTTTTATCATTTTTATAGTAGAAGATTTTCCCATCTGCAGACTCCTCTCTGATATTTTCTGGTCATTTCTTTGAATCACTCCCTACCTGTTTGTTTGTTTGTTTATCTCTGAGGTGTTTTTTTTCTGTGTGTGTGAGATTCTGTGAATGTTTTTGCTTTTACAGTCTTTGTATGTGGGTTCCTCACAAGTTCCTCAGGTGTAAGCATGTGTGTGTGTGTGTTTGTGTGTGTGTGTGTGTGTGTGCGTGCGCCCCCCCCCCAAAAAATAATCTCATTTCGTCTCTGGCTGGCATTGGGCTGCTTCGCCGTTACGGGCTCTAATCCCAGGAGCCCTTCACTCTTCTGTGTCTCTTGGCAGCTGAAGGATTTGATTTGATAAAGCCTGAGCTGTAACATTCTCTGCGCTGCTTGTTTACCTCTCCCGACACACTCGCTACTTCAAAGGCCATGTAGACAATGTTTTGTACTGGGAACATGGTGTGTGTGTGTGTGTGTGTGTGTACGTATGTGTGCGTAAGATCTCATCCTGCTTTTTCCTTTTGCATCTGAGGCGAGGAGAATGTGTTGTTTGTCATATCAGACTATTAGAAACGTGTAAAGAACACTTACCCAAGCGACAGTAGACTGTTAGAGTGGTAACTTTGAAACTGGAGAGAAAGGTGAACAGGGATAATGGAAGTCATTTGTCAAAAGCGTGACCTTGTCCACAGTGGACTGCTGTCCTTAACCAAAGGTCTGGAAAGAAAATAATATGAAGGATATATAAAACAGATGGCTGATGGATTTAAAATGAAGGATGCAATTCATACCATCCTCAGCAGGAAACAGAACTTTTTCGGCCACGCTGTGAGTGTGTGTGTGTGTGTGTGTTTGTGCACGCGGCCGCGTGCGTGCATGCGTGTGTATGTGTGTGTATGATTCTCATGCATCATTCAAAACCCTCAATCTCCATCTGCAAATTAATCTATGAAGTCAGAACCGTCCTGTAATGCTCTTCTTGAGACGCGGCTGAAATAGAAGGTAGGAAAACAGTTTCTTTTGTCTGTCTCCCCCCCCCCCCCCCCCCCCCCCCCCATTTTTCTTCATCTGTAAAAGCCGTGACTGTCTCTTATCCCTCCCAGTGCTGTGAATGCAGATGAAATCTTAATCGCGCGAGATTCTGCACGCACTGACGCAAACCCCTCGCTAGCGTTAGCATAATTAACCAGCCCATTGGGTTTGTGTCGAATCTACTGCAGTGTCTTCCTCTTATTGCAGACAGCAGATTGGTCCCTACTGTCCAGAGGGGCTTAGAGATTACACTTTATGGTAAATCCCAGATTGGTTTTCGTCTCTTCAGTTTATTTAAAAGTTAGGAGGTGGAGTAGATGAATGGGAGCGTTTTTTTGTAGCAGATTTGTATCATTTTATGTAGATGGTTAGTTTTAAGGGATAATCCACCAATTTCACATATTTTTTTTTAGATACCTGCTGTGTCGCAGATCACAAACAACATGCTTATCAAGTCTCTAGTGGGTTCTTGTTTGCCTAGGGTCAGCCTTTCAGGTTCAGTAGTGTTGATGGTTAGTGTCTACACTGGCCAATCTTTCAACGGCAGGTTTCAGACAGGTTAAGCAGCTAACCTCTGACCACTTGTTCAGCTACAATATGCTATTGCTAACAAAAATCAGCGGACCGCAACACCCCCCCCCCCCCCCCCCCGCCCCCTGCCCCCCGCCCGTCCCCCCAAAATAGATTCACATCTGATCAGGTGAGCTATTTATCAACAGGTAAACACCTGTCTTCTGTCAGTCCCTGAAAGCTCACAGACCCCTGTAGCATGCCCACTGGCATTACTATAAAGTTAATTTAGCATCACTCAAACAAAGCTTCCCCGTGGACTGTTTTGGACATGCATTTTACATTCAAAACAAAAAAACGAAATCTATTATCTGAGGATTTGTCCCACAGAAATCAGCGGCATATGACTGAATCTCCCCTTAAGGTCTTGGGGCTTAAAGAGAAATGCTTACCCTGCCCCCCCCCCCCCCCCCCCCAATATTCTCTCTTTTAAATATTTTATCAACTGAAACGTTCGGCATATGGATCCATGACCGAAATTATGAATGAGTCTGGTTCGATTTTTTTTTTTTTTAGAGGAAATCTTTAAATGAAATGCGCGCTGTGGCGAGAGAACAGAGAGGACGGACGTGTCTTTCATTTCTTATGCGTGCGTTTTTTCTTATTGGAAATGTCAGGGGCACGACCAATGATTTTCACAGGAGATCCAGTCAGACCGGAGGGAGGCTAGCGATATTGATTGTCTACATAATTAAGCATTCTTTAAGTACTTTGCTTTTGATTGGGCTTTCATATGCAAATACAGGCTCGTCATCTCGGGGCGTGGAAAGAAAAAAGAAAAAAAAAAAAGTTCCCCCACGACAATCAGAGCCTGATTTGATGAGATAAGGATACGTGAACGGAATATTACAGAGGTAACCCCCTTCAAAAAAAATCCGACTCATCTCCAAATAAAACGGGGGAAAGAAGGAAGGGGAAAGGTGGGGGGGAGGGGGGGGGTTAAAAAAGAAAAAGGCAAAAATGCAAAATGTCAAGTAGTAGCACGGTTACATCAATGGCTTTAGCCCAGAGGACATGGTATCAAAGGTTATGATAGAGGGGTCCAGTGATGAAGGAGAATAGGTTATGAGGGGGGTCTGTCAGGGTGACAATGGAAACAGACAATCGCTTTAAAACAGCAGACAGCGTCACAGTGCTTCGAGGACTGCACATTGACAGTACAAAGTTTGTACATTTGTTCAAAAACTCCTCACTAATGCCAACTGCACTCTCTGTCTCACAGTCTCTGTCTTTTTCTATTTCAAACAAAATAGGAACAGAGGTCGGAGACGGTTAAGGACATGGTAGAGAAGAAACGTCTGTGTGCTACAGGGACCACAGCAGAGACATTAGAGCCATATTGTTGCTCTATACGATTGCCCTTATTTCAACTTTCAGGCGTTACTTTGCGTTTCGTCTCTGGCCGTAGTGATTAACGCCCTCTGCTTCGGTGCTGCGTAACCTTTCGGACGCTTGTCACATTTTTTCATCGTTCAAACTGTGGAAAAATAGCTCTTTGGTTCCTTTTGTTTATTTACATTAGCGGATTGATTTTGTTCAACGTTGGCGGTGACTTTTTTTGCGTACGTTATTATTATTATTATTTTTTTATTTTTATTTTTTTCATCCCATCAAAATTAATTCTTTAAAATCAGAAGATCAGAGGACCGGTTTTAAAGAAAATAGATACATGGCAGGGTTTGGAGACATGATGTTTGTGTTTACAAGATTTGTCCTGTAATATTCATGTATATTGAATGTATGTAATGTATAATTTATTCATTCTCCAATGTAATGTTCTTATGTACTTAACACACTTTTAATGTAATGTCTCTGCACTGGTTTAATTATATACCCCTTTATCAATGTTATATTAAGAAGTATCAGAGGTAATAGGACCAAACGCACTCTTTCTTTCTGTTTCTCTCTTTGTTTCTCTGTCTCTCTGTTCTTCTCTTTCTCTCTTTTCTTTCTGTCTCCTTGAGTTTAAAAAGCTTTGAAAAGATAACCTTTTCTCCATTCAAAACACACAACAACGTCTCAGATTCTTCTAAGCTGCAATGGCAATGATGTAGTGGAGAGCTGTTAGCAGCTGATTTGAAACGATTTTTTTTTTCTTTCTTTCTTTTTATTTATTTATTTATTTATTTTTTAAACTGTGAATGAATCGTAAATTGACAAACTTCCACTTCAGTAGTTAAAAAGCAAATCTAAGGACACCAAAGATAAGATACCATACCATACATGCTGTATTGTGAATGGTTAGTGCTCAGCTTTTAGGAGTCTTCTCTCTCCAGGCCATTACGGCCGAATCCCATTGGTCTGAGCTTTGGGTTCCTGAAGCCCCGTCTCAGAATGAAGTGGACTGTCTGTGTGCTTTTCTCAGGTCTGCATTCATTTCCGCCTGTCTGTGTCCCATTACGGCGATATTCCTGCGCATAGTCAGCCTGCAGTGGTCATGACTAAACTCTAATATAAGACATTTTAGTTCAGGTCTAACGGCAAGAGGTTGAGGGGTTTTTTTAGAACAAAGTCTTCGTCTAGGGAAGGCACAGTCTCTGTTGGACCTCAGTGTGCTTCTGGTTCATGACCGGCAAAGCTAACATTTACCAACTCTACCTCGTGTTGGCTCACAAAGGATGAAGCAAACACTTTGGAAGGTTCGCCATCACTCCTATTCTTTTACTGCAGTAAGGAGATTTGTTAGGTAATCCTTAAAATGATGTATTTCATTCTTCACACACGCGTCGTTTTTTTTTTCGGCTTGGCGGCAGGCGGCGTTCACGTATTCAGACGTTTGGGAAATTCTCCGAAATCTGGAGAGAAAAAATCTGGATATGAGCTCAGATGGAGTGTCGTTATAAAAAAAAACAAAAAAACCCCCCAAGAATAAATAAAGCCATGTTGAGTAAGAGCAATAAAACGGGGGATGCTAACCAACCCCCCGGTTGGATTCCATTTCAAACCCGATGTTGTCCCACTGACTCTGCACTCAAAGTGTCTTTTTGAGCGTGGTTCAAACAGCTGGGTCTGCCAGCAGGAGGATCTATACATTAAACTGCCTCCCTGCCTGCAACATTGCCGATAGTAATTAAACTGAGGAGGCTGCCAAATGAAGCCTTAACAATCAAGCTAGGGCCATCATTATGTTCCTTTCTGTCATTTTCAGCGTGTGTGTGTGTGTGTGTGTGTGTGTGTGTGTGTGTGTGTGTGTTTAACATGCAGTTGCTGGTGGCAACATGAAAGATTTTTCTCTTTTGCATCTTTTGTTTTTGTTTTTTTTTTTCCCCTTTCCTCCTCCTCCTTTACAGGGGAAAAGGACAATAGTGAGGTTTTGGGTTTTTCTCTTTCTGTTTTTTTTTTTTCCAGAACGAATCTTCTCCATTTCACAGTTAGGTTATATTATAACGGCTACACACACACACACACACACACACCTGAGAGTGCTATAGCCTGTAATTTCAAAATCCTCCGAACTCCTGATGTATGTCTTCATTTCCCATCTGCCCTGCATGCTGACTCAATAGCGAAGTCTTAAGGCAATTTACCACATGGCTATGAAGAGATCAATGAACACAGTCTGACTCAGAGCGGCAACAACACTCATTAAGCTAGCAATTGGGCGAATTGATTGAATGCAAAGTGAATCAGTATGCTTTGCATTCTGTGAAATTTTTACATTTACTATTCAGTAAAATAGACTCTCAGCGTGGCCTTACAAATACATATTGAGAGGAAGTAATTTAACCAGTCCACCTTCGGTATTTAAATACATTGTTTGGAGTTATT
>NC_044498.1:47038535-47058535 GCF_902362185.1 Chanos chanos | reverse complement strand
CTCATAATGCTTTTCTCTCCTTTTTCTCAATCTCGTCTCATTCTTATTTCTCTTTATCTCTGCTTTGTCTTACTCATGTCTCTCACCATCTCTGTTCACATTTCACCTCTCTCTCTCTCTCTCTCTCTCTCTCTCTGTCTCTCTCTCTCTCTCTCTCTCTCTGTCTCTCTCTCTCTCTCTCTGTCTCTCTCTCTCTCTCTCTCTCTGTCTCTCTCTCTCTCTCTCTCTATGTGTCCACTCTGTTTTACTGCTGTCTCTGCCGTGTCTCACCCTCCTCTCTGTCTGTCTGTGTCAGGGTTATCTGGTGGACGAGGAGGCAGCTATGCGTGCGAGATGGGAACAGGCTTCCCAGGAGACCATCGACGAAACCACCCGTCCGTGTCCAAAGTGCAGGGTCCCCGTGGAGAAGAATGGTGCGATACAGTTCTGTCTTCCCCGTCACTGAATTCGATCGCTTCACCAACTGTCTCCGTTTCTGTAAACATCCTTGCCTCTCGCTGTTTCTGAACCTAACCCCATGTAGGCCATTGTCTCTAACGCTAGCTTCGGGCTTTTTTACACCCCAGCCGTTAAAGGGGGGGGGGGGGGGGAGGGGTTAAAAACTCCAATTGGTAAAACGCATACAGTGAAAACAGAAACTTTCTCGGTCTGTCGGAGATGCATCGGGTATGAAATAAATCTGTCGTTTGTACTTTTTTAACTCTTTTTGTTTAGTCAGGCAGTTTCTCTGCGGTCGTAAAAACCTTTTGTGTTCAGCGTGGCGGGGGGCTTTTCGCTCTCCTCACTGGCTTACCTGTGGTGTTGTTGTTTTCTTACAGGTGGTTGCATGCACATGGTATGTCCCCGCGCGCAGTGTAAATTCGAGTGGTGCTGGCTGTGTCGTGTGGAGTGGAATCGAGAGTGTATGGGGAACCACTGGTTTGGCTGAGCACAACTCACACGCTCCTGCTCCAAGCTCGGACTCAGGGAATCAGGGACGAGTATCGTTAGGGATGGACGCACAATCTCATATTTAACATGAATATGTGAACTTAACAATCGTCATACAAAGGTGTGAAGATGTGGATGTGACTGGATGTATCCGGTTTTATTTGTGATAATCACAACTTTGATGGGTTGGAGGGAAATGTATGCACGTCATACCTGGGTTTACTGTATGTTGTTGTGTATCACAATCTTATTAAAATGATTTAACACAAGCCAGTGCAAAGTGTCTTTTTTTTTTTAACTCTTCTTGAAAGCAGTGAATTATTATGTTCCTGTACTTTAGTCCTTCGGTCTTCTGTTCCCAGTTGCTCTCAACAGGTCATTTGGGATCAGTGTACTTACTCCGGTGCTATCGTATTACATTACGCTGGATGCAGAAAAAACTGATCCTGGATCAGTTGTTGGCAGTGCGAAATCTCAATATAGTGTTATGTTTATGCTTTTACTGTTTGGTTTGCTATCTAAACGGCTGTGGACTTTAGTTTTCTAGCACCCCACCTCAAAATTTCTCTTTTTTTTTTTTTTTTTTTTTTTTTTTACTGGTTTAATTCCATAACCATCAGTCAAACTGTCAGGGAATTTCCCTGCCTGTCAATCATCAGCTGCCCCTAACTGTCACTCTCACTCATCTGTGTCACATTGAATGAAATAATGTGATTAACATTAATAAAGATTGGGAGTATGTCTGTGTACGCGCATGCGCATGTGTGTGTGTGTGTGGATCAGGAGAGGGGTGGGGGGGCGTGTTTTTCTGGGTGTTACCATGTTTAATGATAATTGGATAGGCCATAACGGGTTCTATTCTGCAAGTACAAAGCTGTTATCAATAGATAAGAGGCCATGCGTTGGACTGACAAGGACCGATAAAAATGCCTGGAGTCTATAGCATGTCTTTAGGATAGCTGTTTTACCTCGATGCTGTTAAAGTTTATGACATTAAAGTTGTTTTCAGTCATCTGTACCACACCCTTAGGTTAAAGAAGCAGGAGTTGTTGAACTATTGTGCAATGAGCAAAAAAAACCTTTCAGACTGACAACTCGGTGCCCAGACAGCTGCGAAACAAACACAACTTGAAGAAGTTTTCTAACTCACAGTCTTTGAGAACGCCGCACTGCACTGCTGGTAAGTGGAGTATTAATAACTTACCTTGTTTTTAGTCTGTTTCATACTGGCATATACCACTAACAGCTCATGATGAGTTATGTGTTTACACTTGTGTCACACTTTCTAAGTCACACTTTCGTGTAGTGGTGCAGTCTGTAATATTAGTAGATGGTAAAGACATAGAAAAGAGCTAAGGGACCGAAGTTACAGGAGAATGAAAAGACAGAGGCGAGACAGAGCCACAGAGTACGACAACCACGGAGTGGAGTTAACCGATGGAGTCTTTAATCAGGTTGGCAAAGAGTCAGACTCTTTCATTTTTAATATCTGTTGGCTTGTGTCCCTTTTTTGATTTTCATTTCGTTCTCAGTCTATCCAAAGCTGTTTACAGTAATAATGCACTTTAGGTACTTGCTTTTTTTACTTTTTTTGAAAAAAAAAAAAAAAAACCATTCAAGAAAAACAGTGCAATAAGCCTTATGTCTCCTTAATTACTCAAAGTATTTGCTCAAAAATGTCTTCCAAACAGTCGTAATTATGTGAGTAGTGGTAAGGGCATTCTGCTTAGTGACTGGAGGATTGTGGTGATTAGAACAAACCAGGCATGAGAGCTAATAACATGCCCCTCAGCAAGTCATTCACCGCCAGGCTTGCCTCAGAGGTGTGTGACCTCTGTCAAAGATAATGATAACTGTAATTTGCTCTGGAGAAGAGTGTCAGTCAAATGTACAAAACTGTAACATTAGATTAGGGTTTTATCACTGTTCAGTAAAAATTCAACAACGGTCATGCCTAGTCTTATTGCTCTGTGTGTGTGTGTGTGTGTGTGTGTGTGTGTGTGTGTGTGTCTACAGCCAGTGCACCATGCACTTCGCACTCAGCGATCGACGACATCCGTCACTGATTCTGTGCAGTCGGTCACGCAGTGGGCGTCCTACGCCCGAGGACGATGGAAACAGGCAGCGAAGAAGTGTGTCAGGGAGATGCCCTCGGGTACATATTCTGCAAAAGAACACGAGACTGTGTAACACATCCAACGCACCCTGATACACCTGAACCAGAATCCTGCTGCTTTATACACTCACCTAATAACCTGGATTTAATTTTCACCCAGGAAACAGGTGCAAGCATGCTCCAGCCACATAAGCCATACGCTTTAACGACTCCTCACATACAGTATAACCGTGCACGCTTACACACACACACCGCGTTTCGTTAGCCTCGAAACTTTTCAGCCGTAAAGCAGTATTGACTCGGGTTGACTTCTGTACAGACAGAATTGACCTCTATGTTTCATTCAAAGGGGAGTGTATGGGCACCAAATACAAAGGCTTGGCGTGGGATGAAGATGTGCCAGATGCCCGCGACCCAAAGCATGAGCTGAATAAAAAGCTGCTGGATCATTTCAGGATACTGGCTGCGAGAAATGAAGACACAGATGAGGTAGAGATGAATAAAAAGAAAAAAAAAAAAGAAAAAAGGGACTTGTGTATTGTGTAAGGACCAAGGGTGTGTTTGCTCACTGAGACATGTTTGAAGTGGGTTACACAGAAACAGGTGACCATGTGGGGAAAATGTGATGTCATATTTGTCAACATTTCGCAGAATTATTGACCTTATCTTCCTCGCAGGTGGACCTGCAATATCTAAGCTGTGTCCTCACCGATGGAGCCGACCCCGATTCGGCGGACAAACACGGACAAACAGCTCTGCACGAGGTACGGCGCTGTCCTTGCCTCTTGAGCCGTATACATTATGACTCATGAGAAAGTGCATTCTGGGACCTGTAGTCTCATATTGTCCAAGCTTTGTGATTCGACTCACCCCTTTCATCAGTGTAGAATTCAGTATGTACATTGTTCTGTTGCGTAAAAGGACACGGCTGAGATCCACTCAGGATGTGTGCACATGTGTGTAATTTGTGGCAGATCTCTCGGGCCTGGAACATAGACGTGATGCGGTTCTTCCTGGAGAGGGGGGCAGATCTTCAGAGGGCTGATATGTTTGGGGTCACACCCCTACATGTCGCAGCAGCATTGAACTACGAGGACATGATCGTGTTTCTGCTGAAGAAAGGAGGTGTGTGTGTGTGTGTGTGTGTGTGCGTGTGTGTGTCTCATATGTTGTGTTGGTTTGTATATGGTCTGGGTACATCCAGACTTGTACCACTGCTGCACTGTTGTGTTATACGGTTGTGGAATAGGGGGGTTGATCTATTACGTTTGGATGCTGTGTGCGATACCTTCCTCAGAAATGTTCCTTTGCTGTATTTTTGTTTGTAGCTGCACTAGAGGCTTGCACAAACAAAGACAAGCAGACCCCCCTGCACTATGCTGCTAAGAACGACGCGGTAGGAGCAGTCAGGATCTTACTAAAGAGTGGGGCTGACATTTCTGCTAAAGACTACAAACAGAGGACCCCGCTACAGCTCGCTGCCATATTTGGTAATATTGTTACAGGCCCTGGAGTGTGCAGTGTAATGCTATCTTTTTCCCCCCAATGATACTTGCCTTTATCTACGTTTCCTGTGTATGCGAGTGTACCGTTACGACAAATCCCTTTCCTAACTACATATTTGAATAGCCCCCCCCCCCAATCCATGGCTACATGTGTCCGAATTAATTGTTTGCTGCAGCAAATTTCTTCATTTTGTGTGTGCACATGTCTGTTACTGTTTGTTTACAGATCGCAGTGAGGCTGCACGTATTCTACTGGAGCTGGGAGCAGATGCAGGAGTCCAGGACAGTGATGGACAGCTCTGCATCACACCAATGATTTCCAAGATGACTTCCGTAGTGAGTGTCAATCATCCGGGCGCTTAGATACGGGTCTTTGTTACTATGTACATACTAAGCTCCCATATTGTGCCCGCAGGCCAATCTGGCCATGAACCAGTTCCACGTGATCGACCGAATGACTCGTCACCAGTTTTATTACCTGCACCTGCTGGAGCCAGAGCCAACGTGCCAAAGGACATCAGGAGGTATCGGATCTCCTCAATCACAATCTGTCACAATCACAATGCAACTTCTCACGTTGTCCAAAAGAGACCCACTCTCTCCATAGGATGTTTGACTGTAATCTCCTTCACGACCACAGTTATTACCTTCTTGGTGCGGATAGAATACACTCGCGCCCTCATACATGCCCGTGGGAGGCTTGACTTGGAAGTTATGCTGGATTATTGAGTACTGAAAGGGTTTTGTGATGATTCTGCATCTGTTTTTGCTTCATAGGGGAGGTCTGTGTTGATCCCATTTCACCGGTATGCAATTTCTCTCAGAGATACCATGACCATTCACATAGACTCCTTGAAATTTTCTTGAGATCTTAACTTTGTTAAAATTTTATCTGACACCAAACTAGATGTTGTCTATGTCCTTGTCAGTTAATTGTAGTTTTCTCTCTTTCTCCTTCAGTTAGAGTTCATTGTCCATCAAGGCAAATTAGACCTCATCATGCATCCTGTAATACTGAAGCTCATTAGAGTAAAGTGGAACCTGCATGGAAGGTAGAGCTTAAAACCCTCACCCACTAATGTGTTCTTGTATATTTATTGCTTCATTTGATTTCAAGCATTCACATTTGAACTGCAAAAAAAAAGAAAAAAAAAGAACATACCACCGCCATGAGAATGGATGAGCACTTACTTTCGTCTATTAATTCATTTCAAACGTTTCACACGCTTGCCCTGCAGGAGTGGGGCCTGGTTACTTTTGCTGCTCAATTTCCTGTTCATTGTCTCCTGGACAACAGTGGCAATCTCAGTGTCTGTCAACCACGAGGATGGTCATCGTTACATTTTCCCACAGGTGAGGAAAAATAAAAACCATTAACAATCCCACAGCATCAAAACATCTAACACAAGTCATGAGGGTACCATCACTGAGAGTGTGAGTACTATGTGAACAGTATAATGTATAGCAGAGTATAGAATATCCTCCTTAATTGGTTGATTTGTCTCATTTGTCACCGCACTTCCTGTGCGTATTCACACGCCCCGCCGCCCCCTGCTGTTCTCTGTGCAGGACTGGTGGCGAGTGTTTGTAGTAGTCTTGGCTCTACTGCTAACACTGTCGGAGATATACCGGGAGGTGATGGAACTCCTACGCTCCAGGCGTAAATTACGTCGATGGCAGACCTGGAGTATCCGGAGAATCAACGAAGACCTGGCCTGCACACACCCCATGTGGCCTGAGGTAACACACTCATGGCTTCCAGCACAAATCAGACAACCAATCAGAAAACATTGGAGCTACACTGTTTTCGTGACCTTCTTGAAGCTTGTTTCAAAGATGTCCTGGCATTTTTGCTTACCTGCGCTGTAAAGGATATATGCAGCGTAACAACTTTATGTTTGTGTTATAATATCTGTCTGCTTATAACTTGTATCCGTTTTGACATTTCAACA
Organism: Chanos chanos; assembly: GCF_902362185.1. Lineage (NCBI taxonomy): Eukaryota > Metazoa > Chordata > Actinopteri > Gonorynchiformes > Chanidae > Chanos > Chanos chanos. The sequence goes on along the minus strand of NC_044498.1, from coordinate 47,052,032 downwards.
CACGTTATCATCAAAGTGTTTTGTTTCAAACTTTAAATATATACACCACCCAATTTTATTCGCAAGGAAAACATGATGACAGTGCTCCATGATTTTAATATGTTGCATAGGAACGTCATTTCTTGGAGGAGCAGATTAAGTTCATGCGCAACATGAAGGGGAGCTATTCACAAGACCTCTGGTAGACCTCCTAAAGTATTTTGTAAAGCCACAAAAACGTAATACTATAGCACTATGACCAGTCAATACCTCACCATCTTGTGTCTTGCAGGAACATATTTGATTGGCTGGTATATGTATTGCTGATAGCGGTTTTGTCGGTCCACTTGGCAGACGTGATCTTGGTGTCAAGCACGTTGCGTCAGTACAGCCTTCGTCTGTTTGCAGTGGCCATCATCTTCCTCTGGCTGAGATTGATGAAGCATGTGCGGGCTTTCAGGTAATGGTCAATGCCAAACCCCTCTGTACTCTCTTACGACGAGTGGTCAGCAGCTTGGGTTACCATGGAAACACATGCTGTTGACAGAGGACCTCAGGCATAATGGTGACACCTGGCAGAGGAGTATTTCAGTGTCATGGTAACACACGCTGTGGTCAAAGTGCTAGTGCCTGAACCGTAGCACCTGGTCAATGCCCTGGGAAATCAAGCTTACTTTTCTCAGGTTTCACCGGTGCCTCACAGGTGTCCCCTCTTTGCGCCTGAAGTATCTGAAGTACCCATGGTAACATCTGCTCAGCATGAGGGTTACCATAGAAATACAGATACCAGAGTTTTGTTTTCCCTAGGGCAAGATAACGAGGTAACAATGTGTCCAGAATGCAGCAGTCCGTCACAGCAGAATGTACTGAAATCATGTCTCAGTTACCATGGCATTTCAAGAGCAGACTCATTTGTTCATCTGCCATCATAATTACCAGCTAACCCTTAGTCGTAATGGAATGAAGGGACTGCATATATGATCCTGGTTATAAATACTATTAAGTTCCTCTTGGATTTATTTCCAGAGCGATGGGTCCGTTTATAGTGATGCTTGGGAAGGTAGTCGGTGATGTTCTGCGCTTCCTCTTCCTGTACGCTGAGATCTTTATCCCATATGCCTGTGCCTTCTGGATCATATTTGGAGGTGAGGGCAACTATCATTCAGGTCTAATACAAGTAAAGTCTTCCACACATTCATATCAGTGTGAATGATCATGCCGTCTCAAGGTGCACCTCACAGTGTAGCTCTTCCTCTGGTTGACTCTGAGAGCAAAAAGAGAGAATTTCTACAGCAATTTTAGATAGAGATAATGCTGGTCTTCAATCTGTGTAACCGACGTCATGTTGTTCCATAACACAGATCTTTGCTTGCAAAGGAAACGTATATTTAGCTCACTTTGATGTATGCGAGTGTGTGTGAACTTTGAGTTTCTGGTCTCTCTCCAGGTAAAGCTGCGGTGCCCAGTATGCAGACCGTGCCACAGTTGCTCTACAGCCTGTATCGTATCACCTTGGTCGATGAGTACGAATTTGATGCCATGCTCTCTGTGGACTCCATTATGGCTCAGCTGCTATGCGGGACATTTCTGGCTCTCTCCAGTGTTCTGTGTGTCAACCTCATGATCGCTCTCCTCTCCGATACCTTCCAACGGTATGAATGAACGATTCTTGATCTCAACGCTTTTAAAACGGTGTATCACATGTCTTCACTTTTAAATGTCATCTCTCATAGACCAGTTTCACATTCGGCAGTTACCGTCTTCACAATGAAATGACAAGATGTGTTCCTCTTTCTGGCATTATTAATGTGTGCGTGCATTGTTTCTACAGGGTGTATGACAATGCTTTGGCTAATGCAGTGATGCAGCAGGCAACTATCATTCTACAGGTGGAGGAGTCTATGTCCTACCTACGGCGTCTCTATGACAACCAGTATATCCACCGCTGCTGTGCTCCACTTGCTGAGTTTTATGATGAGAACATTACCACTGATCCAGAGCACTATGCTGGGATGAAGAAGCTTACAACACAGATCAAGGTGAAGCTGCAACACATAAACTGGATGTTTTCTGGTCTTCTCATTTCCCCAAAGCTGAGGTCAAACACAATGAAAATACTTCTTGGATCTAAATGGATCTGATAAATACATGTTACTACAGAGAATTTCCTCATGTTTCCAATTATCTGCAGGAAACTGTGGAAGATTTTTTGGGGATCCAAACAGACATCACTGATCATGAACCACAAGAAGCAGTCAGAGACCAAGCCACAGGGTTGGTTAATGTTGTATCAAATTAAACATGTAAAATGAAAGTGAAAATACATATTTAACAGAAATAAGGTTTTATTGGTCTCATGCTAACTTACTGCAAATCTTTGCTGACATATTAATTTTATTATAGCAAGCTAATTTGAAATGCTTATTCTGGATGTATGGAGTTTTTTTTACTGTCCAAATTCATTATCCCATGACTAATGCAGGCAGTGATAGGACATACAATCCAGCTGTCCAGCTTGTGTTTTGTTCAAAAGGTGATGTCACTTGTCCCTTTGTTTGTCTTCTGTTTGTGTCTTAGTGTGGGGCGCTTTGCCTCCACAAGACGCTCTGCCTCCTCAGGGCAGGAGGAACATGTCCCCACCCTGCACAGGCTCCAGAAACAGCAACAGCAACATAATCAGGACCTGAATGCCCTGAGGGCAGATGTGAAGCAGCTCCATACACTACTCCTACAGTTAATCCAGTCAAAGTCAAGTATGTGTGCCTGTAACGTCTCTGAGAAACTACTACACAAAACGTGTATGAGATACTTGATATCACGACATCAATGCATAATATTAATTTGTGCAGTCTCTGTATTGCTCGTCCTCCAAGATGATCCATGGTTGCCAAGTGTTCTGGTTAATACACTAAATACTGCATCTACTCATTGTAACTCTCTGACACTAACTATGGCTTCTTACTTTCTTTGATTTTCCTCAGCAGATGGAGATGCTGTGTAGGGTAGTCCTCTGCTGTTTCAGACTCAAAGGAACATGGTCTTCTGAAAAGCTCAAGTCTTTTTTTGTACCATCTAATCTTGCATGTTGTTGGGAGTTAAGTACTGCTGGTACTGATGAACTTGAGTGGAAGAGAAGTATCAGTGAAGAGACACTGTATTTTCTGTCATGTGATTATAGACTCAAGAACTGGCATAATGAACTATGAAAACCACTGAACTTCAGAGGCTGCAACAAAACAAATGAAGCAGGATAAGAAAGCATAGTCAGTAAAAACTAAGTGTCTAAACAACACACACCCACAAAGTGGCACTGGAAATGGCAACTTGTGTTGCAATTCACCTTCTGATACGCAACCATGCTCTGAACCTTTTTGGAGTGTCCATGTGTGTTCATCATGTCTATTATGGGTGAACCTTCAGTATTTTAGCTCTATTCATATTTTGTTTTGAAACTATAAATTATTTGTTAAACACTTTCTGTGTCATGTGACAAATCAAAGTGCAATATCTACATTGGTTTTATTATAAATTGCTATGATGAAATAATAATAAAAAAATACACATAATGTTTAAATTTAATGTACTGCGTCTGGTCGTCTTCATGTAGATTAAGATCTTAAGAACAGTTTTCTCGACAAGACAGCGTCACAAGCATGCAGTATGATACAGACACTTCCCATAGCGACAAACGTTGACAAGTTCGAAGGGGTCGTGAGTAAGCATGGAATCTGCTAGAATGTTTGTATGACATCTAAAGAACTGTTCGACTCTGTGCCCGGGTACAGACAACGTCGCCTGTAGTTTGTGTCAGGGTAACAAAACATGTTTCCATTAGTCAGCAGAAAAGTTTCTCTCACACTTTTTTTCGGAAGTTGGTCAACCTGCTGATTTCCGTTTCCTTCGCTTACACTAGCTAGTAAGTTGAAGATGGCGGCGGCCGAGACTGATCGCGAAGCACCGTCCGTTTTGTGTAGTGAATTCCTAAATTTTTCCGCTAAAGACACCGCCGCGGTAAGCGACAGCTTTATCAAATTTAAATATGTTTTCTCATTCATTACACTGTGTAAATAGAAGACGGCGCTTGTGTCATTTCGCTCGGAAAAATAATCAAGAATTTCACCTCTGGTTTGTTTTCCTTGCAAGCGACCGGCTACAGCCCGTTAGCCAGTCAGCTAGCTGTATTGTAAATTAGCCAGCTTGCTACATTATGTAGCTTGCTTTTCTCAAAGGAAGTGAATCGTATTCACTAGGATATTAAAAGGAAGCGTACAGCAAGTAGATCAAATATAGTCTACATCGTATTCTTGTCACTATCTATACATTTTAATGTGCTTAAATAACGTTATACGTCTTACATCATCAGATGATAGTGCTTTTAAGACGTTTTTTCGCGAAAGTAACGAAAGCATACAGGGTTGTTAGCTGAACAGAAGCTAGCCATGATATTGTTGTTGACATATCACAGTAAGCTTGTTGGGTAAAGTGAAAAGCATAAGCTTTGTTCACTAGATTGTACGTTGCAATGTGACCAGTGAATCGCATTTTGGATACGCGAGGGATGAGTTGGTCTGGTTTCTTATCGTGACAATGTGTCAACATTTTTTGACCCCGACGGCCTTAAGCCAGCTGCCAGACTGACTGGCCGATAAGTTTTGAGACGTGTAATCAACTTCAGTGTCAACCGTTTTGCTTCAGAAATTGAATAAGGAGAAACACGCTAGAACGTAAATAGTCAGGTTTATTGGAGTAAGACAGTAACAACAAAGCAAGTAGCACTGAGCTAGTCACTGTCAGAATGTTACAAGCAGTTTGCCAGTTAGGTTATATCACCCATTCTAGGTCCCTCCCAGTTAAGAACCATAATATTGTTACTTCACATTCACTGGTAAGGCAGCTGCAGTATATTGCTAAGAACTGATTTGTACAAAAGATAATACGCGATCTGTCAATTTTGAATACTCGTGAAATACTATTACATTGGTGTGTTCTTATTAAACGAAACCACAGTGTAATTTTCAAAATATAAATTATTGCAATGAATTTGTTGTAAACTGATTGGTTTAATTATTTCGTAACACCAAGTTTTTAATAGGGTGTACATGCTCTTTCCAACTATGTCATTGTTCGTACTTTTTGCACCAACCGATATAATGCAAGTAGTTGCGTCAGATGTGACGGGGGAAAAAAAAACAAACAACAGGCAAACAACAATTAATAAATGCACAATAGCTGTCTTCCAATTGCGGGTCACTGAAAGTGCACAGTAATCAACGAATTTCTTGTATAGTCACGGCCCCCATTGCAGGATCCAGGTTAGTAGGTCGGCTTAATCGGGCAGAGTGTTAAGTTCTATTTTCCTTACACATGTAATCTTGATGTTTGCGTTAGTCAGGGCAGTGTAATATAGAACAGATTCTGTCCTCTGAGGCATGATAAATGACGTGTAATAACTAAGGCCTTACTGTTACGCAGTTAAAAGGTGGTGCAGCCTTAATGGGAAGATTAAATGTAGTTTAATAGTAACAGATGAGACGCTATGCAGTCGTTATGCAATGCCTATTACAGGACTGGACTTGAACCCTGACGAGTTCTTTGAGGAAAACTGCTGTTGGTTGTTGTTCTAGTGAATGTTGCATATGGTACACGCAGTTAAATCTATAGCAGATCTTTTCCTCTTCTAATTTAAGAACCTTTGTCTGTGTGACAAAGGTTTCATGTGAGAGTTGATATATAGGCTATATTTATACATCACATTTGCTCATTAAATCTGTTGGCTGGCACAGCTAATATGGTTTATGCAGCTGCAATAATTATTCAGTCTACTTTAATTTGTTAATGGCACTGTGACTAAATTATCTTATAAAATCTTACTCTGCTTTTTGAGTAAGGGAAGACATAAGTGGGATAAAAAAAAATGATATCAGTTTAAAAAATTACATCATTGATAATTTTATAAATCCAAGAATCTCTGTATTTAGGACAGGAAAAATGTTCTTGTTCTTCATGAGCATAAATTAAAAATATTCATTACAATAGGGAAATGCAGTCCCAAAATGGGCTATTATTTGCAGCCTCAGTTATACATTATACTCAGCATTTAATATGTGAACATGGTTAGTATACATTGTGTAAACCAGTTTAGGGCGCAAAATGTTTGTCAAACTTATTCAGTTTGGAACTGGTGACTTAGCCCAAACCCCTGTCTCATAGCACTACAGAAACCTGATTCTTGTAAGCTCGTCTGCACGCAGACACAGCAAAGACACTGAGTTGGGTGTTTGTATCACCATGTGTGTATGCGCACGCACACACACACACACACACACACGATCACACTCACGTTCACATTCTCATGAGGGTTCACACTTGTATGACAGTTCCCCGAGCGCTTCGAAAGCTCTCTGACAGCATTCCAGAACCTTCTGCCTGGGGATACAAATGTTTTTTTTTTCTGCCTATGCCTCTGTGTCTCTCTTTAGTTTGGAGAGAAACTGATTTGCAGCAGGCCCTGTGGGGAGTTAACCGCCTGGGACGGCACAGATGAAGAGCATTCTGTCTCTCTAAACAGGCAGAAGAGAATACCTGTCATACACCCATTTACAGTTGTTGCCACTGTTGTAGCCATACTCTGTATGAGTGGGGGTCATCTCAGAATGCAGCAAATTGCGTAAAGAATGCGTTTAACACATCAAGTTCTTTTATCATATGTCCGATTTTAGCTGTTGCTATGGAAATGATCTTAACGTCCTGAATTGTCGTGTCAGATTAATTTATTCCACTTGCGTCTCCTCTAAGTGAAATAAATTTAATGAGCTGCACTAATCAAGGTCATATTTGTTTGCAGTTGAGACATTTTGGCTTCAGCTTAGCGAAGCATACTCATGGATATGATGCAAATAAGACAGAGTACATTTCAGTGTCCTGTCCTGTGTGTGTTGGGGGTTGGGTGGCTTTCAGTCTTTGTCTGAAGTCGAGTCTTAGATTCTTACTTATCTTCTGTCTTAAAACAAATATTGAATAATGGTCTACATTGTAAACCTGAATGACCTGTCTAGCTGTTTGTCTAGGCAAATCATAGTTTTGGCAGACGCCCCTTAAAACATGAAAATCACAGTGTGCATATTAAAAAGTCTTGGGAAAGTCCAGAGACCAGACAGTTAGTAAAATTTAAAAAAAAAAAAAAAAGTGACGCAGTGTTCTAGACATTTCTATAGTAACATGCTCTGTCATTCACAGAAATGGCTACAGGTGAGCGACTTGCCCAAAGAGGTCTACCAGCACCTGGCGCGTTATGTGCCCAGGATCTACTGCCTCGGGCCCAATCTAAACCCACAGAGTGAGGACCTGCTGGCCCAGCTGCTCCTGCAAGCCCCACTGGAGTGGTACCTCTGTGGGGAAGACCCTTCCACGGGACTGTCTAAACTGGAGCAGAGTAACCAGCCCTCACAGCTCTGCGGTCACGTCTTCAAAGTGGGAGAGCCCACATACACCTGCAGGTAAGACAGCACTACCGTACCACCGCTCCTCAGCTGGGACCAGAAGCTCACCGTTCACACCTAGTGCTGATTGGAGTCATTTAAGAGGCAGATCTCTTCATGCGTTAATGGGCTGATCCCCAGGACACCTCCACTGCTGCTCTTAATTACTGCCTGTGAATACGAAAAAAAAAACTGTTTAACAGTCGGCTGACTCACCGTCAGACCTGTTCTGTGATACTGAGCTTTTACCTTCTTCATATAAATGAACAGGACATTTACCGCAAATTAAGCAATACTGTCCATCTTATGGATAAGGACCCGTTTGTTGTGAACTGGAAGGTATTTCACCAGTCATTTGTGTTGCTGTTTGGGCAGCGTGTAGAGGGTAACGTGGGTGGCGTTCTCACGCTAGCCGTCTCCTTAAAAGTCAGAGCGAAGGCTCGGGATAGTCCAGGCTATTTAGGTCAGGCTGGTACTACGTTAAGTCTTCCAAGCCTGACTAGTTTAAGCCTTCTAAGAGAAGGGCATGTCTGGAGCAAGCACCTGTTCTCTGTGTTCTCACGCAGGTTCTCTCTCTGAGAACCAAGCCGGCAGAACCGAAATGATACACCCACACTGTAGGTCGAGTCAGACCTGCTCAGGTCAAGTCCACAGTGACTGGTGTCCTTTAGCGCCCCCCCCCCCCCCCGCTTGTAATTACGGGGCTCACTCCTACCTGAGAAACAGGTGTGACCATTCCCTGTCCAGTTGGAGGCTCTTTTTTTAAGGCGCAGTAAATCAGCAGGAATTGTATAGTGTCAGAGCTACAAATGCTTTGGCGAGGACATCACTGTTTGTTGTTCGAATAGAGGCATTTGTCAGTAATCAGCGTGTATTCTTAAATATTAACATTTTCAAAAGAAGAATTTGGAGAATTGTTGCCATGCATCCGTTTTGTTCTGTTTTGTTTTTTGTCTGTTTGTTTGTTTGTTTTTGAGCGCTGACTGTTTCCCTCCCCTCCTCTTTACCGACTCCAGGGAGTGTGCAGTAGACCCGACCTGTGTGCTCTGCATGCAGTGTTTCCTTGGCAGTGTGCACAAACAGCATCGCTACAGGGTAAGAACAGAGAGACACACAAATACACCAAATAAAGACACGGCCTGTTTTTCTGCTATGGAACTACTTTAACGTGATTAAGGTTTAGTAAAAGCACTTCTCAGTCAGGTGTGTGTGTTTGTGTTTGTGTGTGTTTGTGTTTGTGTGTGTGTTTGTGTGTGTGTTTGTGTTTGTGTGTGTGTTTGTGTGTGTGTGTGTGTTAGTGTGTGTGTGCGCGCACGCGCGCTCGTGCGTGTGAGCCTGCGAGTGTGACTGATGCACAGCATATGGGTGCCCCAGCTGCCCAGAGCGCAAGATGGGGATAATCCCATTTGGAGTTGTGCGAGTTTGGCTTCACGAGTTCCACGTGGTTCCGCAGTGGTGTGGAGCTGCGTTGTGTCCCTGGGCCCCAGTCCACAATCAAACACCAAGCATATCATGTCCTCGGTGACTGATCCACCGCCAGTTTTGTTTGAAACCTCAAGACTGGGCCTCTAAAAAGACCAAAATATGCCTGTGTTTTCAGACTTCTTAATTAGCCCCGGTGTCAAGAGCAGCGGCTTCACAGCTCCCGAAACCGTCACTTGTTTTTGCTTGGATACTTGTAGATGAAAGATAGAGACACGCAGCTGTGAAAAGAGGCTTATAAACATTACTGAAGGGACTAAGCTTTTTCTGAGCTTTACAGACAGTCGGGATTATTTTTTGCGCGTCGACTCTGGTTTTTCTGTTTGAGTGCCTCTTTTCTGTTCGTCTTGGTGAAAAAAAAAAAAAAAGAACAGTTTCACAAGGAGTAGGACTGAACGACACAAGTGCTCTTCAATCTGCTTTGTGACAGTACGGATTAGAATCGAGACGTCCCGTCGTCCTCCAACTTACACTGTTTGGCCTGAAAGTTGATTTCATAACTAGCTTATTGCTCCAGGTGACTCGCTGTGTGTTCAGGTGTTTGGGAGAGATCTTTTTTAAACCAGACTTTGTGACACGTTAGTGGCGGGCACTGACTTGTGTGATCGTGACAGCTGCTGAATCTACTCGATGTTATTTATGTTTCAAATGGCAGCCAGCATGTGTGAAAGAGTGCACTTGTTTTTAAAAAGTCTGGACCCAGAGGACGCGTGGTCAGTTGCAGGTGACGTTTAACGTGTGTGTGGGTGCATGTGAGAGTGAGAGAGAGGGCGAGAAAGAGTGTGGACACGTGTAAATGAGCCTGGTTCTCTGTGCAGATGACAACCTCGGGGGGAGGGGGTTTCTGTGACTGCGGAGATGCGGAGGCTTGGAAGAAGGGCCCTTACTGTCAGAAACACGAACCCAGCATCAGTGACCCCTCCCAAGAGGTGAGCCACAATCCTCTCTCCTCTTTCTCTTTGACATGAGTATTCCAGGGTTCAACCGTTTATTTCAACCCATGCTGTTTTTTTTTCCCTCCCCAGGATCCACTGGCTAATCTCTCTGAAGACATGATCGCTCGCACATACAATGTATTCTCCATTGTTTTGAAATATGCTGTGGATATGCTTACCTCGGACAAAGAGGATGAGCTCCCGCAAGGCCTGGAGCCTCCGTATGTGCACGCACGCGCACACACACACACACACACACACATGCACGCACACACATGTTAAACAAGCTTTGTTTTCCCTAAAAATGGAAAATCACTTCTGAAGTTTTGAATTGCCCTTGCGTTCAAAACAACTAACATTTGAACTTTGGAAGTAATTAGGAAAATGATGACTTAAAGTCAGTTGATAGGTACTCCGTTTTTAGCCATTGTTTTCCTGTATTGATCAGCCTGTGAGCCTGTCTCAGTACTTAACTGTAGTGATGTAGTCATGCCTGGACACACGTGTTGATGTCATCAGTCATAAATAATGTCAGAGTTTAAACAGAGACAGCTACCGCTTGAGGGCCCTGTAAAAAAAACAAAACAACAAAAAACAAAAAAACAACCCACAAAACAGATAATATCATTTATACCCTGGGATATTTGGTGCCCTTCGGTAAACAGACACACTGCGTTGCTTTGTATTTATATGACAGTTAAAATTTCATTCATATGAAGATGTTTCGTATGTTTGGAAAATGACGCTAATTCAAGAAGTAGCTTTATACTTACGTCAGGATTTGTCATCCTGTTAAATGTTAACTGTCTGTTTTATCCCTCAGGGAACGCGGCGACACCTACTATTGCATGCTGTTTAACGATGAGGTCCATACCTATGAGCAGGTCATCTACACGCTACAGAAAGCCGTCAACTGCACACAGAAAGAGGCCGTCAGCTTTGCCACCACCGTGGACAGAGACGTGAGTGTTCTCAGAGTGACGGGGCCCCCAGGGGTCATGCCGTGTAACTGCGTTCCAATCACCACCACGACAAACGCATTTTATCCTTTGATCTTTTGTGTGTGGTCTCTAGGGAAGGAAGTCCGTACGCTACGGCGATTTTCAGTTCTGCGAACAGGCCAAATCTGTGATAGTGGTGAGTCCGCATAGAAGCTGTTCTTTTGTGCACAGCATCATTGTTAGCATCGTGTGTTTGTGTTAATTGGGTAAATTTAGGGATGTAGTGTCTTTGTGAAGCAGGTCATTTTACTCTGTGTGTGTGTGTGTGTGTGTGTGTGTGTGTGTGTGTGTGTGTGTGTGTGTGTGTGTGCAGAGGAACACCAGCCGTCAGTCCAAACCTCTGCGGGTTCAGGTCATGCATTCTTCAGTGGTGGCACATCAGTGCTTCGCTCTCAAAGCCCTCAACTGGCTCGGCCATATCATCCGTCACTCAGGTCTCTTTCTCCTTCTCTCTCTCTCTCTCTCTCTCTCTCTCTCTCTCTCTCTCTCTCTCTTTCACTTCCCCTTTCGTTCTTTCCCCCTTCCCTCTGTCCAGCCGACCCCTGCCTTGACCTCCCTTTCCCTCTCCCCTCATTTATCGTGAACACCGTCTTTGCACCCACATAAATGGGCCTTGATTTGGCAGTATGTACTTTTTCGTTGTCTGGGGGGGAAAAAAGCTTGTCTCTGACTGTAGGCCGTTTATGATGTAGAGCAGGCATTTCCAACTCCAGTCCTGGGGACCCCCTTTCCTGCGTGTCTTTGTTTTAACTCTTCATTATCACAGTCGACCGAGCTAATCAAGGGCTTAATGATTAGCTGATCGGCGGAACGTGGTGTGTTAGTCCCGAGCTGAAACAAAACACACCTTACTCCACTGATCAACCAGTCATTAAGCACAATTAGCTCACTCAACTGTGATACTGAAAAGTAAAAAACAAAGACATGCAGGGAAGGGGGCCCTCAGAACTGGAGTTGAGAACTACTGATTTAGGGTCAGAAGTCAAAATGTGTTTAAATGTGCTGCTATGTCTTGTCTTGACCCGCACTCTCTGACCTATAGATGCACTTAGAAGGATCCTGTGCCAGGTGGGCTTACAGAGAGGGCCGGAAGGAGAGAACTCTCTTGTAGACACACTCATGCTCTGTGACACCAAGATGTGGAAAGGTGAGAGATGAAGTTGTTTCATGGAACCCCCCCCCCCTCCCAAAAAAGTGATACAACAGTTTATGTTGTCTCACAATTCATTTTTCATTATATTAGTTCATTTTAAAGCATCTCTGCTCCCACAGAAGCTCTTAAAACTATAGACCTGTCTGTCGTTTGCAGGTGCAAGGAATGTTTACCATCAGCTCCTCATGAGCAGTTTGCTCATGGACCTGAAGTATAAAAAACTCTTTGCTATTCAGTTTGCCAAGGTAAGTGCTGACTCCAAGGCCCTCAGACAAACCGAGACAAACCACATTAGAGCTGATTAAATATTGCTTGGATTTGTTATTGCTGTCAGGGCGTCTTCTGCATTTCCGTCCTTAACGGTGTGCCAAACGTTGGGTTAGCTTTGATTGTTTTGGACAGTTCAGCAAACACGTTGCATAAAGTGATGCAGTACTATATGTAATTAATACTGTGGGTAATGAGTAGTATTAACTTTGCGCTTTGAATTGTCAGAGTGACATGCCTTAGGCTTTCTTGTGCTGATCCACACAAACACAGTGTTAACATGCTGATATTGGAATTAGTAGGGGTGTAACGGTACACAGAAGTCACGGTTCGGTCCACACCACGGTTTGGACATCGTGGTTCGGTACGAGTTCGATACAACGGGATAAAAGTGATAAACACCCCCCCCCCCCCCCCCCCCCCGCCCCCTCCCTCCCCGCCAAATGCATAAAGATAGGTTTCTTTCATTTATTTTGAACAGACAGTAGTTACAGTTTGTTCCACCTAGTGTCTTATAGTCCCTGCTGAGGTAGTTGGTACAGACTGTAGCGCGTTAAAGGTGCCATAGGATGGAAATCACGATTTTCCTCGCTCTTTTGAATTCACTGAGATGAATGTGCTACGCACACATTGTCAAAGTATGAAAACGTGCGTTCTCCTCCTACAGCCGTACGGTCTATGTGAAGAAAACAAGCCTTTCTAAAGCCTGTTCTGAGTTCCGCGCGTTTGTGACGTCACAACCGCACATGGCCGCCCGCAGCAGCGTGTAGCCAATTGTAAGCTATTGATAGCCAGCATCGCCCTCAATCATTCATTAAGAAATGCGGTTTACTTCTTACCACAATGCACTGGTCAACAAAGACATAAGGTCCTTGAACACTTGTGTCCTCATATGTTTGCACCACAATCAGATCTCAAAGCTTAGAGAGAAGAGAACAAACCAACTATGAGAGAGTGAAATGAGAGACTCACACTACATTCATCAGTCTTCCCACATAGGGGCTACCGCGTATTCTCCGTACGACTGCATGCAACGAACCGTAACGTCCGTAACAGCCACGGTCCGGGACGAATACACGTACCGTTACACCCCAAGTAATTAGATTGGGAAACATTTTCAAGTAACACCCCTACCACATATTGGGTGAAATGAAACCTGTGTTATCATAAGTTCATTATCAGACATTTACGCATAAGCTGTG